>NW_006159844.1:7083620-7084678 GCF_000334495.1 Tupaia belangeri chinensis | reverse complement strand
CGAGGTGAACTGATGAAAGCAAACTAAGGGGCTATATTCTCTTCTCGGTAGACTTGGCAGCATTAACATTAATGGGAGTTACAAGTGCATCAAGAAGCAAGTTCTTCCCTAAGATGTGAGAGCTCCAGCCATTTGAAATTAGCCTTTGTGGGTCTCCTGTGTTCCACAGCACCAGGGGCTAATTCTTATTCTTTTTCATCTTTCCCCTTTCTTCACTGGGCATTGATGCCTCATTACTCACTGTTCCTCCCATTCTGTAGCTCTGAGTCTCTGACTCTGTCTGGCCCAATCAGAAGCTTGCAAGTATCATCCCCCAGAAGTCATAATGCCAAGTGGGGAAAATAGGTTTGGAGCTAGGGCTTCAACACCTTTATTTGTTTACTAAAATCTTTATCTCCTTTACCAAATATAATGGTACCTTGAGAAAAAATGTACAGAGTTATCATCTAATCTTTTAAATCACTTTCTGACTACCAAGTTAGTGACAGCTACTTTCTTTTCATTTTCTATTCTAGCAGCAGTTGATAATGGTCCCTCCCAAACCAATGTTTGAAATAAGTCTGGGAATCCAGAAAGAGAAATAAATGAGTTCAAAGACTCTCAAAGTTGAAGAACATAAATTTATTTATAAAAAGAAAATTGGTATTTTATAGTAATTATATCTGACAGCCCCAGAATAGCTTCTCAGAATAGCACATGTGTGTTTAGAAAGTTAATGAAGCTAGAGGCCAGCAGGTGGCATGATGGTTAAAGACGTGGGACTCCAACATGGCTGACTGCAGTTCGGGTCCCAGAGCTGGCAGCTTGCTTTCTCTCTTTCTTCCCCTCTCTCTTTCTTTCTCTCTCTCTCCCTCTCTGACCAAATTTAAATAAATAAATAAATAAATAAATAAATAAAGTTAAATGAAGTAATTTTTTTAAAAAGTTAGCAATGTTCTTCTGTGTAAAGAGTTACTTGATAGGGCCTGCGCATGGCACCCGGGCCTGCATGTGGCCGCCGGGCCTGCGCCTGCACGTGGCTGCCGGCCGCAGGGGGGCAAAAGTAAGTCAAAAAAAAG
>NW_006159844.1:7076623-7083281 GCF_000334495.1 Tupaia belangeri chinensis | reverse complement strand
TCTGGAAGACAACTGTATATAGCAGAGATAGTGTAATGGGAGAGTGGGAAAGGGCAGAGGGTCAAACATAGGATAAAAAACATATATATACGTATACATATGTATGAAAGTAGAAATGGAATATTATTGATGGTAACATGCTTGATTAAGCCACTATGCAGTTTATCCTAGATGGGAAACCACATTTAGTATGTTGTGAATGATGCTCAGGGAATGAATGTTAGGTAATATAAAAAAAAATAAAAAGAGTTACTTGATAATTCCATTTGCCTTGCCTGGATGATGATCTTTCATGATATTCCCCTCCATCAATTCCTCATTATACCAAGTTGTACCGGCAAACTACCTCTCACAAGTTTACAAAATAAAGTTTCCCTTCCCTTTTTTTAAAAAATAATTTTGTGAAATGGGGGTTATTTATTTTTTGCTAAAACCCAGAGTTAGATGAGTTACTTGATAATTCCATTTGCCTTGCCTGGATGATGATCTTTCATGATATTCCCCTCCATCAATTCCTCATTATACCAAGTTGTACCGGCAAACTACCTCTCACAAGTTTACAAAATAAAGTTTCCCTTCCCTTTTTTTAAAAAATAATTTTGTGAAATGGGGGTTATTTATTTTTTGCTAAAACCCAGAGTTAGATATGAAATAAATTAACAAACAAAGCTACCTTTATGATCCTATCCTTCAGTAATTTACAACTTTGTCACCAATATTTGAAAAACTTTAAAAATGAAACTGTTGACTGTCACATTGATCACCATGATGTAAGGGTAACCAAAGCAATGTGATTCCAAAGAAACTTCATTTCCTATTTCTATAATTTCCCCATCCTTACTGAAAAATGAAGCTTAGTTTTCAGGCAGTTTTCTATCCTATTTTCAGTAGTGGTTTCAAACTGAACTTCATTTGATTACTGGAGTTAGTGATTCTGAAGTTAAATGTCATTTTCCCCTAATACTGGGTCATGAGTTAGCAAAGAACAAGAAAAGGTGGTTGGGAGGCTGACTTTCAGTAAACAGTTTAAACCAGGTTTTAGCTAGTGATTTTACCCAAGAATTCAAGGCAACAAAATGGGGATGGGGGCGGGGGGGGAGTGCTTCAGAAAGTTAATGGAAATGTATATAATGAAAAAATATGCATGGATTTCTATTTTATTGCATGAAAATATACTTGTAGTTTAATTCCATTTTTCTACAAACTTGTACAGGAACAACTTACAGGTTTTCTTCCAGTCAATTATCACTATTTTTAGCTTCACTCTGTGCTCTCAAAACCAAGAGCAAGATGTATGCAAGAAATCTTTAACATGGAAGAATCGTGCATGTTTCTTTGATGCTCAGTTCATCAGCGCTAAATCATGCTGTGCCAACTGACATCACACACTGGGCCTTCCCTTCGTAAGTCATTAGTGCATTTGAGTTGACTGTATCCTAAAAGTCAAAAGAAGCCAATACGCCTTCTAGAACACAGAGGAATGGCTGCTTTCACGACACCAGGATTGTCTTTAAAAATTAAATTATTATGAAATGGTATATGTTAAAATATTTTGCAAACTAGCAATAACAGGAGAGAGTAGTCTTAGTGAAAGTGGGGTGTTCATTACATCCCATATTTGGGATGCTGTCAGCCAAAGAGGTCATTCTATGGTTGTGTTTTTTTTACTTTTGCTTTTTTGTTTGTCTGCTATAATTAAGAACATACCTGCCAACAGCCGAACTTGAGATATGTCACAGAGAAAAACTATAGAGGAAGAGGAGAAACTAGCAATAACAGGAGAGAGTAGTCTTAGTGAAAGTGGGGTGTTCATTACATCCCATATTTGGGATGCTGTCAGCCAAAGAGGTCATTCTATGGTTGTGTTTTTTTACTTTTGCTTTTTTGTTTGTCTGCTATAATTAAGAACATACCTGCCAACAGCCGAACTTGAGATATGTCACAGAGAAAAACTATAGAGGAAGAGGAGAGATCAGATTTCTACTTTGGAGGAAGAGTTAGAAACAGTCTTCAACTGGTAGAATTAAATGTAGGTGAGAAGAGTGTCTTACCTTCAGAACCTGCAAGCACACAGGGATGCTAACTCTTAACTCTCTTACGGCCTCAAGGAGACACTGGTTATTAACTCACAACATGACTCATTTTCCTTGAGTACATATTTTCCAGTCATTCATGTGAAGTAGTAGTTGTCTCTGAAAATAAATCCTCCTCTGTTCAAGATGAATAAGGCCAATTTCTGGCTTGTGAAAATTGCTTCATCATCAAATGCTTTAGTGTTCAAATAAAATTGGCCACATTGTATTGCTTTTTTAATGATAAATGAGATAATTATTTTACTTTCAGTGAGACTGTATTCAAATTAGTTTATTTACCTTAATGTAATATTTTTAAAAGCTTCAAGAGAGAGGAAATCAATTAAAAACAAATGAAATCCTATCTTTAAAAAATTATATTTGAGCTATTGAATAGAATGAACTCAATTGCTCTGACAGAAACATGAAACTGCGTGACCTGTCTCTGCAGACTCAAGGAAGTGGCCAAATGCCTTCAGATGAAGCCACTAAGGCCTGTCCAGGTGATAGATGAGATCTTGGGGTACCTGCCCTCACAGCCACTGTGCACCAGTATGCTGCTCCCCTCTTCTGCTATATCTACTAGCTCTGAAAATTCAGAAGTCTGGCAGGGAGAGACAGTAGAGATTGGTCACAAGGCTCCTGACGGGGAGAATGAAAAGAGGAAAAAATCACCTCTTGTTGAATCTGGAGAGCAGCGATGCCCCACTGTTCAGCTGTGCATGTGCTCTCTACATTCATATTTGTGCTCAAAGTGGTTCAACACATCCAGCTGAGCCCCTTCTTTATCGCTGCCCACTTTACTCAGCTTTCCCCACTCCCCGGGACCTGTTGTCTCATCTAGCCTCGGCTGGCACAGACACAGTTTTCACCTCTCCAATTATAGCACCTTCTAAGCAGATGTTCTGTGGCAAAGTTACAAAGCGTTTACATCACTTTTTTAATTAATGAAATTCTCTATTAGAAGGATGGTACATCTGACTTTGAGCTCTTATTACCGAACAATGCAAACACTAATTTTTCAAAGAATTATTTATTATTATTTACTATTTTTTATTATACTTTAACTTCCTATAGAGTATGTGCACTCAATGGGGGGTGGGGTGGCAGGGAAGGGGGAAATTGGGAAGCAAGCCACCAGGTCCAGGACTCAAACCCCAATTGGCAATGTGGGAGTCCAGCACCTTAACCACCATGCTGCCTGCTGCCCCCATATACTTATTTTTAAAGATCTTTGTATGTCATCTGTAGGATCAGAATATGAGGGGTGGAGCTTTAAATACGGCATTTTATTTAAGGACCACCTTTACATTTTTTTTAAATCCAATGAAAAGTTAGAACAGATATCTGCTGAGATTAGATGAGCTCCCTCTACTCTGCACACACGAACACATGGATTATTTGGATATTCCTACTTCTGTTTATCCCATAAAAATGCTTGGGTCTGGGATGAGAAATTTGAGGTTTCTTTCTCTTAACATTTTTAACAAAATAGAATCACCAGTAAAAGAAGGATCAAGATTTTTTAACTTTCCTCTTCTTTCCCTTTTAATTACTTTGAAGAGAAAGTATGAAAATTTTATTAACCTATGAAAACAAGTTTCTTAGAACTTACTGACTTTTTTTTAAATTTGTATTTATATTTTATAATTCCTGGTATAAATTAGGCAGTGATGTAGAGTAATTGAAAATTTAATTCAACGTGTGTTACACTGAGTGACTATTATGTTCAAATAGTGAAGACTGAAATACAGATAATATATAAAAGGCAGAGGGATTGAGTAGCCCAAATTCATGCAGCTCACAGGTGGGATAACGGTAGCCTTTCAGCTAGGCTAACTACAGGGAACATGTTCTTGGCCCTACAAACTCTGCCTTTCCGAAGTCATCCTGAGGACATTTACAATCTCTGGAACTGAGTCAGACTCTATAGGAAGCAGACCTTTGAGAATTTGTGCATAAGGATGTGCTGCAATCAGAAAGCGAGCCCTTTCTCCCCTCCTTTATTGCTGAGAAGGTTAAGGTCCTAAGAAATGGGTCTGTTCACCACCTCCCCAACCCATCTCTAAAGTGGCCATTCGTGGCTCATAGGCTAGGATTCCCACAATGAATTATCTATACCCTTCTCATACTGGACAATTTGCTGCTTCCTGACTCATCTGGAATCTTCTCTACTCTTTTCTGTTCCTATTTCAGCATTGTCTCCTGATGTCCCTCTTCTGCCCAGGGCTCCACCCCGTCATTCCGTTTCTGGAGGAATGTGTCCACCTCCATGACTGACTGGTCAGAAATCTCTGCCTGCAACAGCCTTCTCCCCTTTGTCCATCAAGTCACTACTGTTTATCCTTTATACCTTCCTCTATGAAGTCTTTCCTAACCCCTGGGACATAATTTACCTCTTTGTCAAAATCCGTTCAGTCTTTAAGTTCTAATTAAATCTATTTTATGAATGATCCTTTGACCTCAAGACTTACGAGTTCTCCTTTTTCTTTTTTTATACTAGATGTACAGTCATGACAGAGAGGGGGCTTGGGGGAGGCAGGCAGGCAGGAAGGTTGGCCGGTCTGGTTATGCTGCTATCTTCTTTCCCCCAGTTCTTCATCCTGTCAGGATCCTGAGCACATACCTCGTGTGTTTTTCAAATCATCAAGCTGGGACTCAACCTGTTCAGCTCTGTGGGACCTGGCTTCCTCTGCAGAGTGCGTGACTACTGCCCTGTGAGGCCCACCCACAAGTCAATCTTATGAAGCCCAGGGCTACCTTATGTGTATTTTATGGGGTTCTTGCGTTCTTCCTTACAGGGTTACACGTGTGCTTGTCTTATTACCTCTACCTGTCAGATTCTAAAGTTCTTAAAGTCAGACACTCACTCTGTTCTCCATAATTGTTAGCTTCTCATACACTTTGTTTCATGATTGTAAAACTTTCATAGGGTTCATCACAAAACTAGATTTTTCTAAGTGAAAAAAAAAAAAAAAGAAAACTAGTGAGACCTGAATTTATAAATGGGGACTTATCCACTGAATTCATACCCATGTTTTAAAAAAAGAAAGTCATTTCATGCATGTCATTGAGAGCTTTGCTTTAAGTAATATGAACTATTCATGATTCAATGAAGGGTACTTGCTAAGCATCTCTGAGTTGAGATTCTTGCTAGGTATAGTTTCTTCTCTCTCTCTCTCTCTCAGAGATTGTAATTTGGGGCACATATGTATACACACCTGGTAGGATTTTCAAGCCACCAGATCTGGGACTCAGACTGTCATCAGCCATGTGGGAGTCCAGAGATGTAACCATTACACCATCTGCTGGTCCCTAGGCTACTGTTTCTGATACTTCGTAGAGGCCCCACAATATTTGTAGAAGTAACTAATTCCCAAATTTCCTAATAAGCATGATAAAAATACCCAAAGTTTTCTACAAAGAATTTAAGATGTATGCTTATGTATTCATAGCATATTGGTGGATTAAAGTGAACATCCTCAGCATTACCGTAAGTTTCCTCTTGACATCTTACTGGCCCATTGAAGAGAAGAAAGGTGAGGATGGCAGGGCGAAAGGTCAGGCCACTGCTGGCCTATTTCAAGAACAAGTATAGTGTAGTTTAGAAACGATGTCCTAAGCCACCCGCAGTCACAGACCACAGCAGTTTGAAGCACCGTTGCCCATTTGTCAACCACTTAAAGGTCAGAACAAAACAGAAATGAAAGAGTCGGTCCATTTTCTAGTTATTCAACTCCCAAGCAAGCCTTAAATTCTAATATAGGGAACAGAGGCGTTTAGAAACTAGGTTATTTAAGATAACTGAGCCCTTTTCAAATGCCCACATTCAAGACATGTTTTGAATACCCATTTAGCCAACAGTTACAAGAATACAAAGGTGATTATTTCTTCACCCAGATTGCTCAAGAATTTACTATTTAGTGTATACCAAAAATTGTTACAATAAAAAGCAGAATATAAGAAATGTAGGGGAAAATAGACCACGAAAGTTGAGGAGAGGTAGGGATGCTGTAAAGTATTCATGGAGGGAACTGCATTAGGACTGGACCTTGAAGGATAAGTAGAAGTTCAGTTCAGAGAAAGTTCAGAGAAAGATACCACTCTAGGTAAAGTGAGCATTAGGTGAAGTGGTACCAGGATGCAGAGGGCAGCACATAGGATAATAATCACTGAGGCCGTAGGGCTAGCTTTGAACTGAGTAATTAGCAATCTGTTTGGGACCTGATCTGGGAGGTCAATATAGACCAAGGAGATGACACATTACCTGGTAGGTAACAGGACATCACTGGATGTATTTTTTGTTTGTTTTTTCTTGTTTGCTTGTTTTTGTTTTACTTTGTAATAGGGTACATATGCTCACCAGAGAGAAAGAGGGAAAGTGAAAAAGTACTCTCCAGTGATGGCCATGCTGCAATCCCTTCTCCTCCATCTCTCCTATTGGGAATTTGGGCATGCATACACATGCACCTGATGTGTTTGAAAGCTGCCAAGTATAGCATTTGAGCCATGCAATCAGTCATGTGGGATCCAGCAACTTTAATGACCATGCAATGGGTTAGCCCAACCACTGGATGTTTTGAAAG
>NW_006159844.1:7058596-7076612 GCF_000334495.1 Tupaia belangeri chinensis | reverse complement strand
TAGTACAGGTTAGTATCCCTTATCTGAAATGTTTAGAACCAGAAGTATTTCAAATTTTGGATTTGTGTGATTTTGAAAAATTTACATGTGCATAATGAGATAGCTTGGATCTAAGACCCAAGTCTAACAAGTTCATTTGTGTTTCATATACACCACATACACATAGGCTGAAGGTAATTTTAGACAATATTTTTGACACTATGCACCCCATCACATGGAATCAGGTGTGGAGTTTTTCACTTGTCGCATCACGTTGCCACTTAAACATTTTTCAGATTTTAGAGCATTTCAGAATATAGGTTTTCAGATTAGGGATGGTCAACCAGTACTAAGATAAATTTAATCTTACTATGGTGTAGAGAATGGATGTTGGAATGAGGCTAGAGGCAGGAGACTTAAGGAGCTGTTACAGTAGTGCTTATGGAGATGGAAGGTCAGAAGTGCAGCAAGACTCATGGGCTTGGAAAGAGAGTAATTGAGGACTTGGTTACTGATTTGATACCAGTACAGAAAAGGAATAGAGAGGGACCAGCAGTTAACATAATGGCTATGTCACTGGACTTCCATGTAGTTGACCGAGGTTCGAGTCCCGAACCCGGTGGCTTAAACTCATGCTGGGTGCGTGTGCATGCGTGCCCAAGATCCCCAGAGGAGAATGGAGGAAAAGTGATTGCAGCATGGCCATCCCCCCTAGGGGGTGATTTCTCGCTTTCTCTCTCTCTCTCTCCCTCTCTCTCTCTCCCCCCTCTCTCTCCCTCTCTCTCTCTCTCTCTCTGTCTTTCTGGTGAGTGCATGTGCCCTATAGCAAAACCTCTCAAAAAAGAAAGGAAGGAAGGAAGGAAGGAAGGAAGGGAGGGAGGGAGAGAGGGAGGGAAAGGAAAGGAATAGAGAAAGGGAGGACCCGAAGGTCACCACAGTGTGGCAATCCTAATGACTATGACTCAAAACATTGGCGATATCATGAACAAAAATATAGGCAGAAAGATACTTTCAATTTTAGTTCTGATTTACCAGCTGATCTTTTCATTATGTACCCATTTGAGTAATGCTAAAAAGCACATATCAGCTTGCTTATTAGGTGGAGCCCTAGGGCCATATTTAGATCTCAAACAAAACAAGAACTAAGAATCAAGGCACATGCTGAGTATCCCTGTAACCATACCTTGGTTTCCATCTTGTTGGCATATCTTTACATATCAACCTAGTTTCATTTATTGAATGGTGGTCTTGAAAAAGAAAAATGCCACAGACAGAAACATTATCTTTTTTTTTTTTTTTAATGTTAGTACTTTTCTTTGACTAACTGCACTTTAAGGGAGATTTTGTTCCCAGGAGCACCAGTTCCTGATGACCTCAATAGAAGGCCCATTTTCCCTTCACAAGGCAGCCTCAGCACAGGCATAGTTGGTGTCGATTTTTCCACTGCTCTTTTTGCCAGTGTTTTCCCATCCCTTAACTCGCCCTCCTGGGATGAAGATATTAGCTATTTTCCGTGGCTTATTTACTCCTTGACACTTTTCTTTAGCCTGCCAGCTCTGGGGCCAGTTGTGGTCCTGACTTAGTAAGCTGGACAACTGGTCTGCTGGGACTTGAACTAGAAAGAGTCAGTGGATTTTGTAGAGGCCACCAAGCCCTTGCAGAATAAGACGTGATGTGCTTTGTATGTACTTAACGGAACAGAGTTATACTACTGGCTCATTTTGAAAGATATTCTTGACATTTTCTTTATTGGTGAATGAATATGTGTTTCCCTTTGGCTACTGGCTGATGTCAGGAGCACGGTACCCCCCCCCTCCACAGCTTTATGGAAATGCACAGAGGAGGGAGAGGGAGGGAGGTGCTCTCACAAGTACTGAGCAGAGCTGTGCTTAAAAGTCATCAAACCCTGAAATCACACTTTCCCTGTTCTTCTTGGCCTCACAAAAAGCAAGTGACTGAGTTGCTGCTGGGATAGAACCAAGCATTTTTAAGTAGTTGTCCTGGTGAAGAGGAAGATCCTGTGCTTTCTGTTGGCCTCTCACTCTGAGTACAGACCGCTGAGGTTAGAGCAACTCTTTAAAATTGCTACTATTTTTGTTCAGAAATGTGACGTGATTTGCTGGTGGTGACAACTGATTTGACAATGACCAGTGATTTAGGTCTACCTCTAATAAGCGAATTAATCTGAGCTAAAACATAGTGATCTGTCATGTTTAGAGATACCTCAACATCTGGCTGACTTGTCCTCTGTCAGCTGAGTTTGTCCTGTGCAAATCTTCTGTCAAGTGAGGAAAAGAACTGTGGGTAGAAAATTACATGGCAGTTTTAGAGTTAGTGATGAATTTTTCTCCCAACATACCAGCTGTGCCAGCAACACTATTTTTCATGGCATTAATCAAATATCTTGCCTGCAGCACCTTCACTTTCCCAAAGGCTAAAAGATGAATCTGTCAAAAAATTTCACTGGGATTTGCCAACAGCTTTTCTAAGCTCAAATACTAGTCCAGACACCTTAGAAGTTTGAGCAAGGCTTTTAGGGATAGCCTTGGGGAGTTAAAAGCTGTATAGGGTAATTTTCCTTTACACTAAACAAAAAATCGAAGACTCCATTGCAGCCAGCGTGATCAAGTTCTTAAGTCTGGAAAAGGGCCAAACACTCAGGTTTTATTAATGTATTCCATTTACTGACTCATAGCTAAGAACTTCTTTTCAGTTGGAGTTGTGAAATTAGCAAGGGTCAAGAGCAATGGAAGGCCATGGAGTAAACTCATTTCTCGCACCTCAGAAAAGAAAATTCTAGCCGGGAGAAAATTCAGGGAAAAGAAAAAAAAACACCTATGCATTCCTACAAAGATGTTGTCCATAGCTTAAAGTATTTGCTGGGATTAAGATCTGTGAAGATCTAAGTAGTTTTCACCAGCTGTAATCGTTGTACATCTCTCTTGTGTCTAAAGCAAAAAGAGTATAGTTGCTTTCTGCTCCTCAGTGGTAGTGCATGCTCCTATTCTTTTTCATAATTAGTGGACATTTTAGAGTAAACACTGATAACTCTGACATCTGCCCAGAATGAATGGTGGAAACTCCACTGATCTAAGGTGTGCTAAATCATCGGGATCATGGGCTGTGTCAAATCTGGCATGCTATAGTAGTGATTTTTACAGCGTCTTCTCTTTCCTGTTGACTATTTCCTAGAAGACTAAAGACCCTTCTTTGATTTTGTTTGTTTGTTTGTTTGTTTTTTGAGAGGTTTTTGCTATAGGGCGTGTGTGCTCGCCAGAAAGACAGAGAGACAGACAGAGAGACAGAAAGGGAGAGATCACCCCCCAGGGGGGATGGCCACACCGCAATCCCTTCTCCTCCATTCTCCTCTCAGGATCTTGGGCATGCACGCACATGCTCCTGGCATGAGTTTTAAGCCACCAGGTCCAGGACTCGAACCGCTTTCAACTACATGGGAGTCCAGCGACATAGCCATTACGCTAACTGCTGGTCCCTCTTTGATGTTTTAAATGGTAAAAAAATAGGTCTCTAAAAGTTCTTGCCACGTCACTCTTTTAGCAATATCCTCAAATACTGAACAGTTAAGGAAAAAATGAGTGACCACTCCATCCCTCCATTCGGAACTGCATGATGTGACTCAGAAAGAGCTGCTAGGCACAGTAGCTCTGAGGTCTAGCCCAGTGCTTGAGACACAGCAGGTACTCAACAAATGTTTGTAAAGTAAGTCCTTGGATCAACTACCAAAAAAAAAAAAAAAAAACAAACAAAAAACACCTTAGACAGTATATCAGTGTATTTTCTGTCTAGCCCTTCCTGAATAGTCAGGTGGTATTTTGTTCTATACATATTTCAGGATATCTACTCTAATCTGATTTTAAACCTCCATCACAGGTACTTGATAACAGTGAAATATTTTCTTACTATTAAAGCTGGTTAATTGAGCAGGGCCAGCAGGACTCCCATTGTACTCCCACAGGGTTGACTGTAGTTTGAGTCCCATTCCTGATGGCTTGAAAATCATGCTGAGCACATGTACTTGCGTGCCCAAAAACCTGAAAAAAGAATGTAAGTGAAGGGATTGCGGCATGGCCATCCCCCACTGGGGAGGGGTGATTTCTCACTTTCCCAGTCACTGTCTCTTTCACTCTGTTGAGCACACACACCCTATGGCAAAAAACTAAAATAAAATAATAAAATAAAATAGAAGAAAGAAATTGGTTAATTTACCACAGTTCAAAAATTTAATAAATTACAGAGCCTGGAAATGCAAAAGTACTTTTCTAGTGAGTGTAACTTGGATTAGCAATCTAAAAATCAAACCTTCCATAGCTGAAGGTGGTTTACAGAGGAGGAAGATTTGAGTAAGGCCTTATAGGTGTAGAAGGAGAAGCAGTGAAGTACTGTCTGTTGGTATAAGCATAGGGAATTAGTTCCCTGTTCTATTGAATTTCTTGCTCTTTGAAAATTTAGTAGTATGTGGTACCTTTAAAACTAGGCTGTGTAATTTTTTTTTTTTACTGTTTCTAAATGTTCATAATCAACTTTAATTAAAAGATACCATTCCTTTGATTAGTTTCAGTATTACTTTGAAAAAGATGTTCTCTGGTTTCTTTGAATCAGAGAAACTAGCTCTATATTTCATATAAAAATTTCTAACATGTATATATTTTTTTATTGCCAGAGGGCATGTACACTCACTAGAGAGAGTGAGGAGTGGAGGAGAGAAGCATTTGGGTGTGGTCATACTAAAATCCCTTTCCTCCATTTCTCCATCCTATCAGGATTCTAGGTACACACACATCTACACTCAGCATGTTTTTTCAAGCTGCTGGAGCTGGGATTCAAACTCAAACCACTGTTCGCTGTGTGGAACCAGCTCCCTATGTACAGATCTTAACCACTATACAAGCCAGCTGGCCCCAAATTTCTAACACTTAGGTAACTTTTTATCCGCCACCTACAGAGGAATGAGTCATAATTTATCATTAAAATTTGCTGTGGAATTTACTATGAAATCTAAGGGCTATTATATTTGTTATATCTATAGGACTGGATCATATTTGCAAAAACTCATTTAAAGAAGTACTTCTCTGTCCCAATATAGATTGGAAGAACAGGTTAGCCTGTTATTGCTTGTCTCTGAATATGCTCTTAACCTATATGAAATGAGACAAGACAGAGATGATTAAAACAAATACCAGAGAATACCTTGATTAGATGTACTTCAGCACTTCTAAAGCAGTTTTCTTTTAATAACAAACCAAAGAAAGTTTCATTAGCTCAAACAAGTATATATGATAAGGTAAACTTGGAGCTTGCTGTGTGTGTGTGTGTGCACGTGCACGCACATTCACAAACTTTCTTTTAGAAAGCTCACAACAACTGCAGGGATATTACATAGCCTGCAACAATGAAATTGAATTGAAGAGGATGTTACGTTTAAATCCACTCTTGTATACCCAAAAAGGTGTATTATTTGGAAGGACTTTGATAGTGGTGTACGTTACACTTTGACAACTTGGAACTTTGTAAACTGGCAATTGGGTATAGACGAAGGTATCCATTTATCTCATATATGTCTTGTTGAGGCAAAGCTGTCAGAAGAAATCTTATCACATGGTGCCCCATTTGTTTTCTGTGGTGATTTATGATGGTTTTGAAAAGGTCTTGTGATCCCATAGGCTGCCACGATTCTCTGACTTTTCTCTGTCAATGGATCAGAATTTTGACATTTTCTGAGAGCATTCAGAAAAGATTTGATAAATCAGCTTGTGGTGTTTATTTTAATTGATCTGAAGCCCATTCCTTCAAGAATTCATCAACTACAGTGACAGGGTCTGGATGTGCTGCAGTGGAATGAAAGAATTGGGCCGGCCATGCTTCTGTGGTGATGATATAGATATTTTGTTGAAAGTTTATGCGCACCGACGAGAAGATGTCATAACTAATTTAGTATGTTGTAAATCTTTTGACACAGATTCTAATTCATAAATCTCATCCATCACATGTGATTCATGAAACGATAGACAACCTTTGATGAGAAGGTACTTCTGTCTGTGGTCCAAGTTCCTTACATTTTTCCTTATTCAAAAATAAATCATTCCAGAACAACAGAATTTTATTATGAAAATGGAACCTTAGAGGTCCTTTATTCTTTCACTTCTGTGCTCACACCCATAAACAGTAAAACTCCCTTAGAAAATGCAGGTGTTTCTGGGAGAGCAAAAAGATAGAGGTGTATATGAACAGAAGCCTGTGAATATAGACAGAGACTAATTTCAAAGAAATGCAAACATGAATGCTATTTTTCTAGAATAAGTTGACTTCAGATAAGATATAGTTTATATCAAAATAGTCTTCCTCATCTTTAATTTTAAAATTAATTTTTAAATACTCAACATGATCGAAGATTTAACTTGGTCAGTTATAATACCACAAATGTTTATTTTGTTAGATGTATTGTCTTGTTTATTTGTACTACAAATTTATTTATTTGGGCTACAGGTTGGACTTTATTGATTTATCCAGTTTCACCTTACCTGATAAATAAACAGGATTTTTTTTTTCAGAGAGTAAATATCTAACATAGGGGAGTATAGGAAATGGTTGGTATATGTAATCTTAGTTAACAAAGTGAGTTTACCTATTTTTTTCTGAACAATCTAAAATTAAAATGAGGTGATAAATTATACAGCTAGTCTGCTAGAGAATTAACAGGTCAGAACATATATGAGAACACTTTATCAGAAACAAAAAGCTTGCACATATGCTAGTTTACTAAAAATTAGTCATTTGGATAATTAGGTAGTCAGAACTAAACTTATCACTACAGCCTGTTAAAGTATCAATAACATTGCTTGGTTGCTGGCCTCAAAAATTTTCCAACTATGAAAGTGAAATGGTACAAATGAAATAAGCAACACATCAACTGGTAAAGATAGGATTGAAGTGGATGTGGAGCTTCTGAAAGAAAATGAAGACATTGTAGTAGTTACTGTAGTCATCATAGTTACAGATACCTTTAAAGAAATATTGAATTAGGTTAAAGAATCATAGAGGAAATAAAACTTAAGTTTGGGCTTGAAGGAATTAGGTATAATACTATAATGTCTAAACATTCTAAAAAATATGTCTTTGGAGAACAATGGCACAGTGATTGAAGTGCTGACTCCCACGTGGCCAATTGCAACCCAAATCCTGGACCTGGTAGGATTTGGGCTTATGTACATATGTGTCCAAACTCCCAAGAGGAAAATGGAAGAAAAAGGGTTGCAGCGTGACCATCCTTCTTCAGGAGTGATTTCTCACTTTCCTTCTCACTATCTCTGTCTCTCTCCAGTGACAGCCCATACCCTATGGCAAAAACCTTAAAAAAAAAAAAAAAGTCTTTTCCCCAGATAAAAGTTAGAGATGTCAGTGTAAAATCACAGTAGTTGAGTCTAAAGTCTAGGATTTCTTAAGTCCTCTAGTCCACATACCTGGAATCATTATGTGTACACTTTTCAAATGAATTGTTTATGATAAGAGACATTTATCTCTCACAGTGGATTGCTCTGATTTTTATGTATCTCTATACTATACTATCCTTCAGAAAACTTTTATGTATTATAAATTACTAAATTCAATAATTGGCTGGTATGCATTTTTCTAGTGATCTTTCTCTTTCAATAGGTGTAGTGGCAAACTATAGATTACCTATAAGGTGAGCAATGAATGGTCAAAGAATAAGAAATGAAAGACCTTGATAACTCGCTAATTCAAGAAATATGCCTTTTCTCATCATAACCTAAATAAGCAAACTCCAAGGAGTTAAAAAAAATGAAAGAACAAGACATAAGTAGATTCATTTGCCTTCCCTCCAACACACATATCCTTTCCTCTTGAAATGGTCAAGTTTTAGAAATGAAGAAACTCTGACAGGGGAAAGGTCACTCAGAAAAAGGCACAGTGCAAAATGGCATATCTATAATGGAGGGTAATTTGAAATAAACTCCTGCACAGAGTCCATAATGAGGGAGAAAAAGAAACAAAAAGCCAGAAAGGTCCAGTGTCAGAATTTAAAACAGGTAAATTTTAATGACACTGAGAGGCACGATGAACAGTACCCCCAAGCTTGAACAGAAATAAAGTGAAGTGGCAATCTGTCTGCCTCATACCATCCCTCTTCCCTAGTGTTTTGCTCCTGAGGATCAAGATCACTGTTCTCAGTCTGAGAACTTTCTCAATTCCCAGGGAATTCGGACAGCAAAGAAATGAAACATTAGTTAGATACAATAGAGTTTTACTGGGTCCAGAACTGGGATGTAACAATAAAGTGGAAACCATAAGAAAGAAGCTTTCTTTACAGCTAACATGAAAGATGAACTCTGAAATAATGCCATTTTATTGAAAATGCTAGAAACATTTACTATACTCCTTAATAGCGCTCTACTATGCCATCATGATGAAGTTACTAGTACCTTATAATTCAGGCAACCAGGTATGATTTTATTCTTTACTTGACTGTCTGTCAATGTAATCAATTGATAATGAAGCTGATGTTTCACTTGTAAGAAAATTAAAAAGAAACACTGAAAGGATCAAACACTTAAATTCCACAGAACAGATTTGACAGATCTTTAAACATTGATCCTCTCCCAAAGATACAAATAATATGAATGTGGTCGTAGCATTAATCAAAACTTCAGATCCTATTGAGTTTGCCCAAGTGTTGGCCTTAGCTATTTACATCCAGATTGCAGCTCAGGAAATGTATTGAGACGCAAATGTGGTGCATGTGGTTTATCTTTTCACCAGTTGTACAAACTTAGTCAGATTGTAAAAGGCTTTGATGTCTCAAGCTGTTCCATTTTCAGAGCTGAGAGTAAAAATGAAAAGAGAAGTTACTGTGAGGAAGAACTCTGCAGAGATTTTTTTTGTGTGTCCCCTCAATCAGTCAAGAATATATTAAGTAATTCTACTTGCCCTTACCCAGCACCATGCTAGGTACAGTGGGTGAGATACAAAAGAGGGACTGGAAATAGCTGCTGCATTTTGTACCTTAAGATCTAGTGAAGCAATAAAAACATCAAGACCTACATAACACTCAAAGACCAATTTTAGAAGCAAGGGTATGACCTAACTGGCCTGTGAATTTAAAAAGGAAAGCTAGTATAGGCAAGGAAAACTGTATGGAGAGAGTCTGACTCCCCTTTATAATGACAGCAAAAATTTTAAGATCAATTTTCACTAAAAAATATACTGGTCATAAATTAAAGTAGAAGAATTCAGTTCAGTCCACAGAGTAGAATAGACAATAATGATAATGTCTCAGGAAACCCTTCAAATGGGCTCCCTACCCCATCCCCCCTGCAGTCAAGGTTAGTGGCAGCTGGGCCAAAGTAACCCTGGAGGCATATTTGCCCTATGGTCACATTTGGGGATGTTTTCAAAATACACCCAGAATTGCTCACTTCTCACCTCTTCCCAGCTACCACTCTGGGCCAAGTCAATGTTCTCTCTCTGAGTCTTCATGGCGACTGTCTAATTGGTGCCCATACTTTCTCTCTTGCCTCCAACCCCATGACCACAATGGTCCCGTCCAAACATATTAGATCATGTCACACTGTATTCCAAACTTTCCAATGCTTTCCCATCTTAATCAGAATGAAAACCAAAGTTGTTAGAAGGCAGACCTGCCAGGCCTTTTGTGATCTACCAAGGTCCCCTCCCTGCATACCTTCTATTTTTCCGAGTTTATTTCCAATTATTTCTTTATCTCTGGCTTCATTCCAGCCATCTTGCCACCTCACTGGACACTGACCTCTAGGGACACTTGCTCTCTTACTCCTCTTCCAAACACACTCTTCCTAGATACTGCCACAGCTTGGTTTATTTCTTTAAATGTCACATGCTCAATGGGACTTCTCTATCATATTTAAAATTGCAAATGACCTTCCTGAAGCTCTCTGACACTCCTAAACTCTTTCACTAACTTTATTTTTTTCCATGGTACTGAACACCAACTGGCATACCGTAAAATTTAGTTGCTTTTTTTTTTGTTGTTGTTGTTGTCTGTCTTCCACCCTTGTGAGGTTAGGGACATTTTTCTGTTTTGTTCCCTGAGGCTTCACATCACCTAGAATAGCATGTATCACATATTAGATGTTTAATAATATTTGTGAAATAAATGGATTGTGGAACTAGAATCAAGATCATATCAGAAGAGGATGCTATCCTGAAGATGTATTGCTTTTGGTTTAGGACATAGGTTTCTAAACCTAGGATCCAGAAAGAAGGATTCGAGTGGGGGACTTGTGCATCACTGATGTTAATATAAAATTTTGTGTTCATCTTTTTTATGGTTGGGAGTAAGGTTTTATAATTTGGATGTTAAAAAAAGGGAAAGAATAACTAGTTTAGAATGTCCCAAAACAGTTGAACTAGATTGGTTTTTTTCATTTTATTAATTAGTCTTTTAAACATAGGAAAGTTAATAGACCAAAAAAAGTTTAAAAGTGTGTTTTTACAAATCCAAAACAACCTCATAATTTGATAAATTATTTCAGCCTCAGTTTGAATGAAAGAGACAGATGTCAATGAAGTCAAACGAGTCAGACCAGCAAAGTGCCATTAAAATCAATTCCTGTGAACTCCCACAGGATTTGTGCATGTAGTTTATACACACTCTTGTCAATTTGTCTCCTTGAAATTACTTTCTACCTACTTTGTGTGTATATATGTACACAGAGGATGTATTTAATTGTTTATTAAATAAATTAATATTGAACAAATATACTCACAACTTGGATAACTACCTGTGGTATATTAAATTAGTGGCAAAATCCATATCATTTGATTTTCAGTCCAGTATGCTTCTGTCTGACTGTGTAGGGTCTGTCTTAGTGAAAGATGACCTTTCATATAAATAGAAACATGAACAATGTGCTAAAAACACTTGTTGTAATCTTGGTCTTACTGTGGGTCTAACTGGTGACCTTGGCACTTGCTCTGCCTTGATTATCTACATTTAAAAATGGGAGTACTATAATTATCTTGTTTATTTTGACTAATTAAAAATATAAATTTGCCAGTTGTCCCAAGCATCACCAGCTCATTTTAAATTCTGAGCATCAAACCATAGACATAAACATGATAGAGACAGCTTTTCCGGGATAGTCAACATACCATAGATTCTGATACTCGTAAGGAGAAGTCTTTCCTTTGCTGTAACAGCAGGGGAGCTACTTCCTTGGTCAGCTTGTGAGGAATAGGGATGAATCCCTTTGAAGAAACTGTGGGAGAGAGTTCAGGTTGATTAAAGTCACAGAGACACGTTAATGAAATTCTCCACTCTGACTTGTTTTTGGTGAAAAACCTGTACCTAGCAGAGTAGGTAACAAAAGCAGGTGTAAAGAGAAGCTTTGCCCAAAGATACTTAGATGTTGCTATCTGGCATTATTCCAAAGGCAAGATGAAATAAGCAGTTAGGTATGTTGTCAAAGAGATTGATGGTATAAACTATTTTGAAATTTCCTCTGATTAATTATATAGGCCACATAGTTCTTCACCAAAGGCAATGCTGTGTGTTGGGGGACCAGACATTAACCCTTACTGTCTTCAAATACTAACAACATCTGTGTATAAAGAATAGGAAATGATAAAGCAATATGGAAATTAGTGATTTTTTTAATCCATCAAAAATTGAAAGACTATCGGAATGATTTATACCTATAAACTTTCTTATCTCACTTCAACGTTCTCTATCATTTGTGGGCATTTGGGCTTGTAGAGAATGGAAAGATCTTAAATGGCTATTTGATGATAAAACAGTTTTCAAAGAGAAATGGACTGACTAGGAACACTTGGCTGGATGCTAGCAGAACTAGAACTGTCAATGCAGGATTTTAACTTCTAGCTCTTCCTTCTTTCATTTATGTATTAATATCAGGATCTTTTTGGCAGTATACAATTCTCCCATATACTGTGTACCTGTGTACACCTGTGTGTGGCCAGGTATGTGTGTGAAAGAGAAAGAGACATAGGGAGAAAGCATAACTATGAAAAAAAAATGAATATAAATCTATGAGCATCTAAGTATATTAGAACATCTTATATTATTGAATGTATTATTTACGTAAAATTTACCTTTAGGAGGAAACTGTTCATAATTACAATACTGAGTTATGGAAGTGGTCTCTGCATTTTCCAAAAGTTTTTTCATTTTATACACATGTAAGTATCCCAAAAGTTGAATATAAATCAAAAGCAGTGCTTCTTGTAGTAATATAAGATCTTATTCACATTCCCCAGGGATGTATACCTCCCTCTACATTTGAGGCACTTAATACTTAACACCTTCAGCAATATTCCCTAGGGCAATTATTAAACATAGCCTATTGAGCCATCATTAACTACTGGGAAAGATAGCATCAAGGAAGTATGGAATGGCAACTGATTTTATGTTTGCACTTCTCTTTACAGTGATTAATGAGACTGTTCATTCATTCACAAATACTTAGCAAACATCTACTGTGTGACAGGCAGCAAGCTAGGTTTTGAGGATATACCAGTGAACAAAGCAGTTTCCTACCTTCATGGAGTTCAGTTTTTATTGGAGGAAGATAGACCATAAGCCAAAAATGCAATCAAATAAGTCAATTAAATAGTTCTTTAATATGAGTGCAAAGGAGGGAAGAAAAAATAAACAGGAAAAGAGAGACTGGGTATACATGGTTGGTGGGACTTTCAGAATTAAAAATTAATATGTTAACAGTAAGTATTATACCAAATTTTCTCCAACTACATCTTCTATAATGTTAAGATTTACCCCCATAACACAGAAAAGTATCAAAGAATTAGAGTATCTGTTATAAATGTGCATGTGCATAATTGTCACATAAAAATTTAATAGACCATGTGCATTTTTATTATTATTCGGAAAGGATAGAAAGAAATTAACCTAAAATTACAAAGTTTCTGTCAAGTAGCAGATTGAATAAACTTATTTAAAAAAAACTTTCGCCAGAGGGTGTATGCACTTTACAGAGAAAGAGTAACAGAGGAGGTTAGAAAGCACTACTCATGGAGAATGGTAAAGCCACAATCCCTTCTACATCTCTCCTTCCTTTTGGGATATTGGGCATGCATGCACATGTACCTGGAGTGTTTCCCAAGCCAACAGGTCCAGGACAAACTATGCACTTGTATGTGGGGTCTAGTTGCCTTAACCACCACTCCACAGGCTGGTTCAATGAACATTTTAAATAAGATTCATGGGAATCTATGTTGGGTTCTTAATAGCATTGTAAAGGAAAGTGAAGTAAGAGATCATGATGAAGATCACGTAATATGCAGATAAATTGTCTTTTCTACCTTAATCCATGATATAGAATAAAGATGCATTTGGATGCCCTCTTCAGATATAATTTAGCTTTTACCTTTATGAAGTTCCCAGACCCTTTGCAATTTTGGTCCCCAACTAAAATCTTCTTCACCATGTCTATATAAGGTGTACCTAATTGAGAAGTCATCAAATGTACTATTCTGATTGCAAGATAATTCATGGATTATTTTATTCACATGTCAGTGATCCATGATCCTGAGTGACTCTGTGGATCCACTTGCAGGTATTCATATAACTTATCAAAATGACTTCACTTTAGATCAAATATTGTGTAACTTTTAGGGCAAGGGCATCTTTAGTTAAGCTAGGCAACTGATTTTCTCCATTCTCACATGATCTTGCAGTTTTTCACTCACGTGACTATACAATTTCCTGCCAGACCTCCACAACGAAAGTATAGTAATTAGTATTAAAGAATTATTAGAAAGATACTTGTTTATATAAGCAATGTTAATGAACATGTCTATGCCTGTGTTCCCTGCAAAAATTCTTTTTCACAATGTTTTAGAAACAAGGCACATTTGGTTATATTCCATAAGATATTCACAGCGATTCTGATGAATCAGCCCCTTAATGATTTTCAACCAAAGATGTCAGACAACCATATAAATGAATGTTCAGGAAAATAATTGATCAGTAATGTTTTATAATGGGTTTTAATAAAGTTTGTGGAAAATGCATATTATAAAAAATATATACAGGGGTTTCAAAATTTTGCACCAAAATAAACTTACACTTAAATTCCATTTTCTCACAGAAATTTTGAAGTCCCCTAATCTTGGCCATCAGAAACATGGCCCAAGACCATAATATAGTAACCAACATTCCTTGACTGTACCAGACAGGAGTGATGTTAGACTTCAAATTTCGGAATAGAATTTGACTCTTTGCCATAAATCCTGTATCATAGACTTTCTCTAATATGTGATATTATTAAAGTCAACAAAAAAGAGTTTGCTACATCTCTTGTATCTTAAAGTTAACTCCTTTCTTTAAATTTTCAGTAAGATTTCTTATTTGTTATGAAGAGCTGGTTATAAGCATTCATGAAGCATATACTTCAGCTTTTTAATAGGACATTTAAGATTCCTACATCTATCAAAATGGCCTTCTTCAATGGTTGTTCAGTTTCTCAGATATTCAGTATGCCAGAACACAGGTTGGAGAACTGTGAAGGAAATTTAAAGTCAATGAAGAAGATAGCATTTGGGGGCTTTAGGGAGTACAAAGATAATTGTGGATCAATTGTGCCAGACAATTTGAAGCAACTTAAGACTGCCGTCAGTACTTTAATTGTTTCTGCTGCAGAGTTTGAAAGAGCATTTAGTTCAGTGAATGATGTGTTAACACCTAGTTGCGATGCTCTGTCCATTAGTTGCATATCATCTTTGTCTTTTTATTAAGCTGGTTGGTCCACTGTTCCACATGCTTAAGCCTAAAGATTATGTCAAGAAGTGGCTTGTAAGTGGCAGCTTGAAAGCTGGAAATAGTAGAAATGTGACAAGAGAAGCTCTCTGACTCTTCTCTCTTCTTTTGTCTGAAGAGTTTGAATTGTTTCCTCCTTCTGTAAGCCTTGGCTCCTGGGTATTGAGGTAAAAAATGCTGTAGTATTCTCATATAATGAAATAGAATGAAACAATATCATGCCAGTATTAAGTTTAGTAACTTTTTCACTTTTGGGAAATCAACTTCCTCTATGAACACCCAATGCATAGTTGATAGAAAACTGTGTATCTCTCTAAGGCATTGTTAAGGGTCCCATGAGTCTATCAGTGATATGTCAAAAAGGATCAGACAGCAAAATAGCAGAAATGAGAAATAAGTGAGGATCACCATCAGAATCGCCCTTTCACACTGAGGTCTTTATTCTCATGAGAATTCAGCCATCTAGCACTTTGGTGCCTGAATTGGTATAGGTATCCTTTCCTATACGTACATGAACTTGGAAAACTTACAGACTGAAGAATCTAATGCATTTGTCTTATGAGAGCAATGGGGCTTGTACTACTCAATAGTTTTATTTTTAACACATTCTTTCTACTCTCTCACATATTCCCATTTTCTCCAGAGGAAAGATTCTGAGAAACTCACCACTCAGTAATTCTTAATTCTCCTTGTCCAAAACTTAAAAGAGACAGCATTTCAGATACAGTATCTTCTGTCAGGTCCAGAGCCATTTGTTTTCCTGTGTGTGTGTGTGTGTGTGTGTGTGTGTGTGTGTGTGTTTTGTTGTTGTTTTGGTTTTTTTTTCCTCTTCAGTGTGCATACCTTTTTTGTTCCAGTACTAGACCTGAAAACCTACATCATAGGACTCAGTAGCTTGTGACTTCAAACAACAGGCATTCAAATTCAAGTGATGATAGATAGCTCATGATTAAAATATCTCTTTTCTTTGTGCAATGAGCCAGCATCAGATACAGTATCTTCTGTCAGGTCCAGAGCCATTTGTTTTCCTGTGTGTGTGTGTGTGTGTGTGTGTGTGTGTGTGTGTTGTTGTTGTTGTTTTGGTTTTTTTTTCCTCTTCAGTGTGCACACCTTTTTTGTTCCAGTACTAGACCTGAAAACCTACATCATAGGACTCAGTAGCTTGTGACTTCAAACAACAGGCATTCAAATTCAAGTGATGATAGATAGCTCATGATTAAAATATCTCTTTTCTTTGTGCAATGAGCCAGCAAGATTCTTTGAGAGCATTTAAACTCTAATGCTATCGTACTTCAACATTCTTCTCCAGAATCCCTCACATCCACAATTTCTCAAGAGAGGGTATTAGCTGTCCAGATTCTCATCAGTGCTGTTGTGTTCAGCCATAACCTTGAACTATGCCTGGCCTTTCTTTACTCTGTGCCAGGACATACTTTTGAAGTTACTATTTATTTTCTCTCCCCACGTACATATCCACTGAGAGAAGGCACTATTTAGACCATTACCAAGTCAATTTTGAGTTTAAATACCTTTCACTAGAAAGTCTACAGGATTTTGATCTGTTTGATTGGTGTGGGTAATTCGAGGGGGGTCTCTTTTGCACAACTTAGGGAGTAGCTCTGTCTCCTTGATGATAAGTTGCTTAGAGTAAAGGAAGAAAAGAGAATTTCAGTTATTGAATATTTAATTCTGGACAGCAGTTTAATCAGGACTGGGATTTGGGCAATGGCTCCAGCCCCCTCCTAACTTAGTACAGTTTCAGTTCTTAGTATTCCTTAATTATCCCACTGAGATGTTTGAGAAGCAACTAGTAGTAAATGAACTTGGCAAATCAGCTATTACCCAAGTAATGAAATACAAATACATATGTTTGACAATTCTGCAGGGAAAATTTTTAAGCCAGGATTCTCAATGGATTGTATTGGCCAAGAGAGGAAAAAACAGGTGTTGTTATCAAACCGTATCTACAAACAATTTGACAGGAGTTTTAAAATAATGCACAGATTTTCTTGCCATGAATTCCAAACATGTCAATTAACCTATGGAGAATCCTGATTGTCAAATAATGAATCAATATACGCCCCACAGGATGGTGAAGGGAGGGCTCGCTGTGACGTAGGGTTAAATATTCAAAGCTTTCTCCCAAACAGTATATCTAAGGATGCATATCAACTTCACATCTAACCTCAAACAAAGCAGAGATCAGCTCTACTGAGAAAATTGATTTTATTCAACAGTAAGGCAAGGGAAATTAGTAAATTCAATATTTGTAGAAAGAAAATAAGCGAAGCCAGCTATTCCTGGTGGTCTGAGACTATTCTTTGTTTTGGTAATTATGCCTTTATGTTTTAGGGCTCTTATTTACATTTTCAGAAGGGCTTGAAATAGTTCATGCACCAAGTGTCCCCCTGAGTATCCAGGTTCTTCCACTGTGCAACAATAAAGTTGTCCCTGGACCAATACAAATTGAAAATGAATCCTAACTTCATAGAAAGTGCTGCTTTGCTTCCCTCATTGTTTGGCACTTCTTTAGAACACACTAATGATCTCCACTGCAGCCAAGTCCTCAGTGTGATGGTATCTCATTGTAGTGGAGCCCACATTTACATAATGCGTAGTCTAAAATACCTTTGAGTTCAAGAATAAAACTATGGAAAATAATTTTATCCCAGTTTCTGTACACCTGGATCATAAGACACAGGCAGAAATACAGCAACGGGATGAATTTACTAATGTTTGCTATTGGATGGTAAGCCATTCTAAAGCTATGAAAGCCTTCAAAACCCCATAGGTCTCCATTTTGCCATTAGCTGTACCAGTTTAAACAGTCTGCTGCAAGAAATATTGACAGGTCAAGTACAGCTGGGAAGAGCACGTGTCCCAGTGGCCTTTACACTGACAGTTTCTCCCACATTAAAGAGTTAACTAGCAGCCAACCAGCTCGAAGTGGGAGCTAATGAATGAAATGGAGATTGATATAGACTCTCTTTGGAGGTGCATCGATCTGTATCTTGTGAACTCAGCTTAGGAATTCTGCAGGCAGCATTGCCTGAGTAACCCTGGCATGGTGCCCACTAGCAAATAACTCTTTTAATGTTGGTCTTCAATTGATATATTTATTGTATTGCATATTACAGCAATCCTTCCCCCACACTGCCTTTGTATTTAATGGTCATGGTAACAGGCTAAGGGAGAATTCAGTAGGATGTATTTGAGTTTGAACAACGT
>NW_006159844.1:7046126-7058491 GCF_000334495.1 Tupaia belangeri chinensis | reverse complement strand
CAGCAGGATGTATTTGAGTTTGAACAACGTCAATACAATATTTAATTAATTGCATCCTTCATTTGCATGTGTTGTAGTGAAGAGGTTTTCTAAGGTACTGAATCCTCTTCTTTGCTGCCCCAACTAGCAATAATAAATCTGTTGAATATGATTTTAGACCTTATCATGGGCACTATCTTTTACAGTGATACTGCCAGAAAATAAATTTTAAAATAGTAAAAGATTGCTTAGTCTTACAACTCCTAATTATAGATACTATTGGTGTTAACTTACAGCCTCCAATTAAAGATACTATTGGTGTAACTGGTAACCAGAAGAAAAGACACAACAATAATCCTTGAAGAATTAAGTGGTGATTTTGCAGGTGTTGATCTGGTTCCTACTTCTTTTTTGGAGAGGTTTTTGCTATAGGGCGCATGTGCTCTCCAGAAAGACTGAAAGAGACAGAGAGACAGAAAGCAAGAAATCATTACCCCAGGGAGGATGGCCATGGCACAATCCCTTCTCCTCCATTCTTCTCTCAGGATCTTGGACATGCATGAATACACGCCCAGCATGAGTTTAAGCCACTGGGTCCAGGACTCGAACTGCAGTCGAGAGTCCAACTACATAGCCATTATGCCATCTGCTGGTCTTGATCTACTTTTTATGAATTTAAATATGTCACTTTAGTTATATCTCAGTAGGTCCATTCACTTAACAGTTGTACTCTAAGTTCAATATATACATTTTTTTTAGAGGCTTTTTGCCTTAGGGAACTCACTGGAGAGAGAGATAGACAGACAGTGAGAGGGAAAGTGAGAAATTATCCCCCCAGGAAGGATGGCTGTGCTGTAATCCCTTCTCCTCCATTCTCCTCCCAAGATCTTGGGCACAGACACACACAGGCCCGGTGTGATTTTCAAACCACCGGATCTGTGACTTGAACCACTGTTGGCCGTGTGGAGAGTTTGGCGATATAACTGCTATGCCATCTGCTGGCCGTAAGTTCAGTATTTATAACAATTACCTGAAAAGCTTGCAATTCAAGATGTCTTGATTGGGTCTGAAAATCTGCATTTTAAGACATGTAGTTTTGATACAGGTGATTTTTAGATTATAATTTTTTAAACATTGACTTCAGATATTAGAAACAAAGGAATTGACTAAGACACTCAGAGGGCACTGCAAAAAAAATGTGAATTGCTAAAAAGTTAACCTAAAATATGTGTAGGAAATTGCAATATTCATAACATCAGTTTCACGTCAGTAGTCTCTATCTGTGAGTAACTGGAGACTTATCTCTGGAGCTGGATTCCTTTTGCCACCATTTCCACAGTCTATGCTTTTGGATTCTCCATGGATTTAGGATCCAAGTCCAATTCCGAATGGACAAGGGCCAATGCTTTAACGGCTACAGTTCTTCACCCCTTGTTTCTCCACTGTCCCCTTCCTGCTGACTCATATCTGATACCCTTATCACGCTAGATTGAAATTGTTAATGTGCTAAACTAGCATGCTAAAAATTGCCTTCAAGAGATGACCTAGATAACCCTAATACCTCCTTTTATATGGAAAGATCTTGAATCTATAGGGTTTGAGTGGCTCTTAGTCAACCCAGGACTAGAATTCATATCTCCTTCATTTCATCCCTATGGCCCAAGCTTGCTGAAGAACACATACCTTATTGTCTTGAACATAAACTTTTTCACCACTGGACTTCCTTCAAATGTCTCTGTTGTTGGAACCAAAAGCACCTAGAATAATTTGTTAGTAAGATAACAGGCAAGGGGGCTAGGGTGTAGTACAGCAGCAAAACACTGTGCTTTGCAAGGCTGACCCATGTGGGAAGGTCTCAGGTTCACTTCTGGAGACCTTTTTGGGTATGCTAGGTGTATTCATACCCATGAACTGTGGCTGGCTGAGGCTAGGGATGGATTGTGTTATCAGGACCATATTTGAGGGGTGTTGTCTCTCTGTCTCTCTTGCTCATAGAGTAAATAATCTTAAAAAAAAAAAAAGATAAACAAGGCCATCCATAGAGAAAAGCATATAATATGCAGTCTCTTCTTGATCCATATCAGTTGTCAGAGAAATTTAAGGGGATGTAACCATGTCTGCAGTTTCAGAAGCAACTTGTTCCTTACCAGGAAACTCTTAAGTTAGGTCAAAATAAAATGTGTTGGTCACTATAGGGTGCCTTATACCTTGCTCGGTATTGGTGCTACCAAATTTCAGTGCATAGTGTTTCTAAAGTGTCAACAGGGCTCATATTAGGTGCCCATAATAAGGGTACGGCCCCTGGGCATTAGGGGAGCCATTAACTTTAGTGAGGGAGTTCGGGCAAAAAAATAAATTTGCTGTGAGTAAGTCAGTATGCCTGGAGATCAGGAGTGTGGTGAGGGTGTGATGGAAAATGAGACTGCGTGCAAGTGAACTGCTTAGAGTGACACTAGAGAGATTATCTCTGATAGCAGCATAGAGCATTGAAGAAGAGTGACTCTAAAGCAAACATTTTAAAAACAGTCTATTTCCACAATGACCAAGGTCATTTACAAGGCCAAGGTCAGAGTCCATATTAAAAAAAAAAAAAAGAGTAGAACTTAGTTGTAGGCAGCATCAGAAGCCACAGGGAGAAGCATGAGAATCAGAGAATTGTGAAGACATTCCTGAGAGTCTGTGACATGTGGTGGCTAAGTCAGGTAAAAGGTGCCTTTCCCCAAGATAGAAAATTCAAGATTAGACAGTTTTTGGAGCATTAAGAAGAATAATTGAAGATTTGAAGAGCCCCATTTTGGATAGGTTAAGATTTAGATGCCTGGGGACCAGCAGTTAGCATAATGGCTATGTTGCTGAACTCCCATGTAGCCGACCGCGGTTTGAGTACTGGACCCGGTGGCTTAAACTCATACCGGGCACATGTACGTGCGTGCCCAAGATCCTGAGAGGAGAGTGGAGGAGAAGGGATTGCCGTGTGACCATCCCCCCTGGGAGGGGGGTGATTTCTCCCTTTCTGTCTCTCTGTCTCTGTCTTTCTGGCAAGCACATGTGCCCTATATCAAAAAACCTCTCCAAAAAAAAGAAAAAAACAAAAGGATTTAGATGCCTGTGCAACATTAGGATAGGGACTTAAGAGTATCTGAGTCTGAGGTTGTGGGACTGTCCATGGTTATGAATTGCTGGCAGCAGTAGTCATGGGCATAGAAAAAGATTGTTTAAGGTAGTGTTTCTCAAAGTGTGGTCCCCAGGCCAACAACATTAGCATTATCTGGGACTTGTTTTTCTAAATGCCAGTTCTTAAGCCCCACCCCAAACCTACTGAATCATAATTTCTGAAGGAGGAAGGAGCCCAGCCATCTGAGTCCAGCCCTCCAAGTGATGCTGAGGTATACTCAAGGTAAAGTAACACTGGTTTAAGAAAAGTTTAACATGGGAAGAGCTACAGAGCTGGGGAAAAAAAGAGAGACCCTGGTAAGAAGCTTTAAAATGTGGACAGAGGTAATAAAGGAAGCAGAAGGGTATGTGGTGCCACTTAAAGAGAGAGTGGGAGAGTTTGTTTTGTTTTGTTTTGTTTTGGTTTTTTTGAGAGGTTTTCACTATAGGGCGTGTGCGCCCTATAGAGACATAGAGACAGAGACATAGAGACAGAAGACAGAGACATAGAGACAGAAAGCGAGAAATCACCCCCCCAGGGGGTTGGTCACGCCGCAATCCCTTCTCCATTCTCCTCTCAGGATCTTGGGCACGCACGCACACGCGCCCAGCGTGAGTTTTAAGCCACCGGGTCCGGGACGTGAACCACGGTCGACTATGTGGGAGTCCGGCGACATAGCCATTACGCTAACTGCTGGTCCCTAGAGTGGGAGAGTTTTGAGAAGGACGAAGTGATCAGTAATGTTGAGTGCTGTGGAACCAGGTAGGACGATGTTTTGAGCCTGCCGGTCAGAACTGACAATTAAAAGATTGCTGGAGACTTTGGCTTGACCAGTATCAGAGGGAGGAACATTTGGAAGTCAGATTACAGAGGGCTACTGATGGAATGGGATGTGAGCAAGGAGAGATAAGGAGCTTAGATTGCTTTTTCAGAAAGCTTAGCTAGGAAGGAAAAAAGGAAGGAGGGTGAGAGGGAGAAAGGCAGGGGTGATTTTAGACTAGAGAAAGGGTCTCTTCAATATGCAAGAGCCTTGAATTTGGTTATGGGATGAAAGGAAAGTAGAGGCCAGGAGGTGAAGAGACTGGCAGACACAGAAGATCCAGAAGAGTCTTGGTTTGGACCATCATGGCAACCTCCTGACAGGTTTCTCCCAACCAATTTAGAAGTTTAAGCATATCCTTCCTCTAATTTCTTTTGACAAGACTACCATCCACCTATTATCAACTGTAGATCAGATTTAAGGGTCTAAATGAGGTATTCTAATAGTCAGTGTACCCTTCAGAGGTCCACCTTCTCTGGGTTCACCTGGGTCTTTGGCCTGTGTCTGAATACATGCTATTCTTTGTCTGCTCCCTACGGTCAACCTGGAGAATTTCTTCTGATCCTTAAAGACCTATCTTGTCCATGAAACTTTCCCTGTTTACGTTGGAACATTAGCTGATTCTTCTGGCCATGAGCACCAGTACATAATGTCCTTCTGAGGCGTGTCCACGTGTAACTATATTTTCATTGATCTATCTCATGGGCTGCATACCCAGGACCGGACCCAACTTACGTTTTCTTCCACTGCCCTGCATGTGATAGTGCTCACTGGCAGTCTATGGAGTGGATGCATGAATACATTTACAAAGGAACATGTGCTCAGCTTCAGCATTACCGGATCACTCCAGTATCTGCGTCATTTGCCTGCCACCAGCATCTAGATTTGTCTGAATACAGATAAGAAATTTTGCACAGCTGTGGCAATTTCTTTTCAGGGATGAAGTGTTTCCTAAAGTGTAGGCTTTGTTACCTGAGCTGGGATTTCCCATTCCCCAAGTTGACACTCTCGGGGCATAGTAGGGCCTTTCTAAAGCCTCAGTTACCATGTCATCTACTCACTGCCTTTAATGGCATTTGTGGCCTAGGACAATGTCTGAGGAAGTCTAGATTAAATCTTAGGTACCCGCTAAGCCTCATAAAAATATAGATGTTTTGATCATGCACCAAGGTAACCTGGCTATTTGATGCAAGCCCCTAGAACTCTCCCCAGTCAGGAAGCCCTCCTTGGAGCCACACAATTATAAAATTTCAGAATCCCATTGCCTGGCACACCAGGCCTCTAAATTGCCAATTTCAAAACCAGACACCACTATTAAACACTAAAAATGAAAATCTCCTTGTCAGTTAGGGCAGTTTTAGCATCTTCGTTTGCCTCCTGCCACCAGGCTGTCAGCAGGAGGAAAGCACGCCTGGTAACACATGAGTGTGCACAGACACACGTGCACAGCACAGTTGCAGGTTTACAGATGAACAGGACTGGTCTACCTGCTCTTCTACCAGGATGGTTATGTCTATCTTTGTTTTCTTCAGGTGTCATTGTAGGGAGCGATATGTTTTCTTCTCATGGTAAAAATAATCTATTATTATAGGCTTCAGAAAAGCATCTCTCTAAATTGTGGAAATAGACTGTTTTTAAAATGTTTGCTTTAGAATTATTTTTAGTACAGGCAGTAAAGGATTGTGTTCCTAATAATGATCCTAAGATATTATGAAGTGAATTTTTTGCCTTGAAAGTGAATCAGATGTCTATAATTAATTTTTACATTTTCTTCTTTGATACTGAAATCTCTACTAAAAATGCAAAAGCACTCACTCCATTAGGCCATTTCTAATTTCATATTAAAGATGCCCTAATAATCTCTTGTTTTCTGGACTGAGCTGGTTTATTTAGAAAGTACATATGAGTTCAGGTGGATCACATCCTTTGTAGTGTCAGTTTTAACTAATCTTTCTCTATACGTGATATTGAGGAAGTGTACAGAAGAAACTTTTCCATGTACATCGTGTCAGTTTTGTTCACTAGTTTAAAGCATTTTCAAGCTTATAAAGTGCTGCTTTTTCATCAAGGAAAAAAATAGATTATACATCGTTCAGGAAAGAGAAAAAAATTATAAGGAGATTTTGCCTATTGAATGTAATGGATTGTCAGGAACCCTTGACATTATTCTACAGGCGAGGCCACATAAAATCAATACATCTTAGGTAAGGTTTAATTTATTTGTAGGTTCTTACAACAAATGACTTACCTTTTTTGTTTGCCATTTTTCTTTTTTACTTTTGCACTCATGTGTAGCAACAGCTTTTATCCATCTCATTATTAAGCACGAAATAAGATGGTGGTGTCATTATTACCATATATATTTTTAAGGAGAATGATTGCAAAGCATGAAGAAAACATCCAAGAATCTAGAAGTTGTGCTAAATGTGACTACTATAACAGATTGTCATTTGCCCTGGTGGCTAAGATTCAGCATCTATTCCACCAAGGAGCAGGAATCTACCTTAAATCATATACAACTTTCTGTCATGCCATGTGTCTCCTATGGAGTGTCCTGCCATGCTGTAAGCTCCTGTAGGGTTAGTAGATTATATGAAGGAACATAACTTTAAAGTTTATTTATCTTTTTATTTCCTCTATAAGTGAGAGAAAAGGAGATAGATTAAGATGGCACCCCTAATAGTGTCCTGACACTGCAGTCCACCCCAGCTAGCCCTGATGTTGGGCAGGCTTGTGCCGTTGTACTCAGGGAGGTCTCCAGACTCGAACCAGGAACCTTCCTGTGTGGGGTTACCTCACAGAGCATTGCATTTTTCTTTTTTTTGTTTTATTTAGAGTTTTGTTTGTTTGTTAGTTTGTTTACCTTAGGGCACATGTGCTCTCTGGGGAAAGAGAGAGACAGAGATAGTGAAGGAAAATTGAGAAATCACTCCCCAGAAGAATGGCCACCATACAATCCCTTCGCCTCCATTCTCCTCTCAGGATCTTGGGCATGCATGCCTCGAGTGTGTGAGCTTCTAGCCACTGGGGTCCATGACTCAAGTTGCAGTCGGCCATATGGGAATCCATCAGCATACCCACTGTTCCATCTGCTGGCCCTGAGCATTGCATTTTACTACTGTACCACCATCTGGCCCCTGAAAGGAACACACTTTACAACATGCACTTTATGAAAGGAAGTACCAGAGATTGAGGGAACTTCTTTTTTTGGAGAGGTTTTTACTATAGGGCATATACGCTCGCCAGAAAGAGAAAGAGAGACAGAGACAGAAAGTGAGAAATCACCCCTCAGGGGCAATGGCTATGCCACAATCCCTTCTCTTCTCGGGATCTTGGGCACGCACACACCCACGCCCAGTGTGAGTTTAAGCCACCAGTTCTGGGACTTGAACCATGGTCAACCACGTGAGAGTCCAGCGACGTAGCCATTACACCAACTGCTGGTCCTGAGGGGACTTATTTCTGATAGCTGATTCTTTACTGATGACATGGCCTATCAAAGAAATTGTAGTGAGAGGGTTTGGACATTTCAGCATAACACACTGGTGACTATTGAATTTGGTCTGAAAAGTATTTTTTTTCTTTTTATACATTTTGGAAATTTTCTTTTTGGTGTTAAACCAGTATTAAAGATGATTTAAATAGGATTAATTTACACTCTTGGGTTAACAAGTATAATGGAGTGTCAGTCTTAGACCTGCTTCTGTCAAACCATAGCTCTTTGTGAGCAGGCAGCATGAAAAGAGAGAGGAAGTGCTGGTGTCTGCAACAAACTCAGTTTGAACCCAGTTCCTCTATTTACTATCTGCGGGACATTGCTTGAACTTCTTAACCTCTCTTTCCTTAGTGTCCTTATCTGTAAAATGGAAAAGAAGGAAAAAAAAAAAAAAAAAGAAAAAGAAGAAGCAGCAGCACTAATAATACCAGCTCCCCAGCACTGTTCTGTAGATTAAATGAGATAAACATAAAAGTTTTGACTACACACAACACATTCTGCATATGTAAGGCAAGGTAAACACTAAGTGCTTGATAAACATTAGCAATTAGTATTTTTAACTGCAAGGGAGAACTTTAGCAGTCACCAGGTGCAACCCCATTGCTTGACTTCTTGGGTGAAGACTTTCAGCCCAGAACTAGAAATGTCCAGCCTCAAATGAGGAAGCTGAAGCTGTGTAACTGTTAGAGCAACCATTTCAAAGCAATTCTTTACAGTGGTAATGGATGTGGCAAATGTGTGGATTTTGTTAGGATTTCTTCTGACAGCCATGAACACAGATATATTTTAAAGTAATGTAACTGTCCTAAATCTCGAGCAGGGAATACAATGACTTCTAGTATTATTTTTCACTTCTCCAATGACACTCTAGAAGTTATATTTGATAAATTCCTTCAAAGTTATTTGACTTAGAAAAGGCCCTGTACCATTTAACCTTGGTTTTGTTCTACTCAAACCTGTGCCCAAGGTCCATCTAATGTAATACATCACAAAGGTTAGCACACCAAAGCCTGGCCATGGCACATTCTCCAGGACCACTTTTTAGGGAAAACCACCCCAGAGTGAATCTATATGAAAGGTTGATTGCCATTATCACTTTAGGCTTACAATGAACCCCTTTAAGCCCAATTCCCTTCCGTAGCAAACAGTTTAACAAGAGTTCAGGGTATCAAGAAATCAGCAAAAGTGGATATATATATTTATATGTGTGTGTGTGTGTGTGTGTATATATATATATATATATATATATGTGTGTGTGTGTGTGCGCGCGCGCGCGCGCGCGCATATATTCCTCAATTGGCTAGATCAATCTTAAGAACTATAAGCTAAAGACAAATTTAAAATATAAAGAATTGTGCCACTCCTAAAAACTTGGAATTCTGCCTCCTGTTCATGATGATTGATGCTACCAAATATGAAACATTCTAAAAAAGTGTCTAGACTTACATATATATAGTTATAATTTATCTTTTATTGAAATTATTTTAAGGACTTTCTAGTGGTTTACATAATATGGCTCCTATGATTCATTCAGTTTACTCTAGAGACAATCAGCAAATTTTGGATCAAAAATTATACCTTTTCCTCTTGGTTTCTGTTCAGGAGTGTAACCCTGTATTTTTCTGAGTTCAGGTACATAAGAGACAGTGTTCAGCTGTCCTTCATCTAATTGCCTTGCCACTATTCTTCTGTCAACCACCAGAACCATGTTGGAGCAAAAATATAAAGTTTTTACTTGAATAATTTTAATTTACAGATCTGTTCTCTTATATGAGCTTCAGAAATACCTAGAGTAGGCATTTTTTAAATTATTCAAATTTATTCATTGTCATTACTTTTTTTTAAGTTGACCAGAGAGAGACAGAAAAAAGGAAAGTGAGAAAATAAGCCACTAAGTTCAGGACTCAAACCGCAATCTGCCATGTGGAAATACAGCCACCTTGACCACTATGCCACCTGCTGGCCCCTAGAATAGGCAATTTTGAAATAAAAATGTAAAACTGTTAACTGACTTGACCAAACTCCCTTAGGAATTTAGTGGTAAAATGTAAACTGAGGTACAAAAGCTCTCCATTCTTGTTTTGGTTTTGTGTTCATTCAATTACATTGTCTTAACGTTTATGATAGCCTTAAATTTCCAACATACAATGTTTACAACATGACTCTTGTCTCATGCCCTGTTCTCATTCCTTAGGAAAATAGTATCAACTGGGCCCATTCTTGTGTGCAAACCAGATTTAGTAAAGCATGTCATTCCTATAAGGCAAGTGGCCTGCAAGATTTCCCTGAAATAGCTACTCAAAAGCTATTTCCACCATATGTCCTGACTCTTATGAGACTTTTAAATCTATTGCCACAGTTTGAAAATATCTCTCCAAAAAAAAATGTTTTAAGTGCTCATTTTTTTTTCAGTAATTAAGATTCTCAAGGTTAAGAGCAATAGTTCTCAAAAGAAAAAGAATGCTTATACAAATGTTTAGATGTTTTAATTTGCTTTCAAATATAAGATTTTATGTTTAAACCTATCATGAAAATGTATCTTCTAATCAAAGTCAGACTATCATTCATTTATTTATTCAATGAGCAGTGGTAGGGGTCTACCAAGTACCAAAACGTGCCCTAGAAATTTTGCAATGTGTGGGGAGAAGAAAATATTGTCAGATGAAAAATATTCAAAGAAAAACTTCTTGTCCCTAGGAGTTGAAAATCTGATTATATAAATATTCAAACATAAAACAGCTAACAAAATATCATGAAAATACTGGGGAAAGTCACCATGCATTTTTGCATAGAAAAAATGTATCATGATTCTTCTAACAGTCCTAAAACCCAATACACAGACATTGATAGATCTTCTATAATAACATATATACATATAAAATTATAGATACTAAATGATCCTCTGTGTGTGTGTGTGTGTGTGTGTGTGTGTGTATCTCTAGAGAAAATTCCTGGGAGTAAATGTACCAAAATGTTCTTAGGGTTCTCTCTGGGTGGTAGGATCACAGATATTTTCTAAGTATATATATATTTCTTTAGTAACAAGGAAAAATAAAATACTCCTTTAAGTTCCTTCAAATGGCTGATAATATGAGCTTGATAGATTTTTCTGCAAAATGTTATCACTCCCTTTTTTTTCAGTTTACATTTTGTTATCTGCTTCCACTGGGCATGGAAGATAAAAGCCTCAAAGGAGCTTAATTAGCCCTCCCTGCAGTAAAGTATGGTCCATTTTTCCTAAAAATGCAGATTCTTTTTGCTGTAATGCTTGTTTTTTTGTAACCTTATGTGTAGATGAATATGAAAAAAATAACATAGTCACTAATTTAAACATCAAACTACAAGTGTTTAAAATTGAATTAGTCTCCTCACACAGCTAGTGAAGGGCTTTTATAGTTTAACCTTTTTGGTAAAGAAACTTTAAAATTTAACTCTCAAGTTTATCATTTACCATCACTGACCTCATAACTATTGTGGTGTTTACCACTGGGAGTGATTATCACAGCAATTTTTCAGATTATTAACTTAACAAGATGAGATAATTTCTAACTCATTAATTTTTTTTTTCTCTTTGCCAGGGGGCCTGCATACTTACTAGAAAATCAGAAAAAGGGAGGAGAAGGAACACCTTGATGGGGTGTGCTCCCTTTCTATTTCTCCATCCCATTGAGACATGGGGCACGTATATATTTTTCAAGTCTCTGGGCCCATGATTCAAATGCTGCGTGGGCTCTGGCTTTCCCAACTACTAGGCCGTGGGACTGGCCCCCTAGCTAATTCTCAACCCAGGTTCTGATATCTTTCTCCTTAGTTTAGTAACCCCCAGTTCACATTTGGTTAATGTAAATACAGCATAGCTATGCTGTTCACTGTCTCAGTGTTTTCTTCTATTGACAGTCCTCTGACATGTCCTTTCATTGAAAACGTATTACTACAGTCATCTTCCTTATTCGCAATTTTAGTTACCTGCAGTCAACTGTGGTCCAAAAATAAATGAGTCCAGTAAAATAAGATACTTTGAAAGAAAGAGAGAAAGAACATATCCATATAACTTTATTATATTATTAGTTATTGTTAATCTCCTATGGTTGTTGGGTCATTGGAAAAGTCATGACTTTTTTTCCTATCCAAAAATGCATTATGACTTTTCTGACAACCTAATAATTTATAAATAAAACTTTATTGTAGCTGAGTATATAGGAGGGAAACAACATGTGTATATAGGATTTGGTACTATCAACAGTTTCAGGCACCCACTGGGCGTCTTGGAATATATCCCCAACTAGTAAGGAGGGACTACTGTGTTGTCCCGGTTTGGTTCTTCCATTTCTCTTACAAACAATTACTTTTTTGGTGCTAATTGTACACAGTGGTAACAGCATCTTTATGTTTTTAATTGAATTGATGGACAAAAAGAAAATGCAGGCATGGTGAGAGTTTACTGACCATATTGTCTTGCAGAAAGTTTTTTACCCCAAGTAAATTTCTCATTTGTTTTTTAGAGTTTGTGTTCAATAATTCATCGATTCCCAACAGCAGGGAAGAGTGAGAGATTTATGGTGTATGATTGTGTCATGTCTTGTTTTATCATGTCGATAGATAGAAAATTGACCACAACTACAAAAGCCTATTTATAATTCTATTTGATCACCATGGGAACTCATCAAAACAGAGGGCAGCGCCGAAGTTTCATTAACAGATCATCTCGGATCTCCTGCTGTGTCCTGTCTTCATTTTCTTTTCACATCATCCTTTTGCTTAGAGCTTCAGCTTTAGAGAGGAGGTCAGAGCCGCTGTAATGGCACATTTACCATTCCCCACCATCCCCCAGATTAATATTAAACTGTTAAAAGAAAATGAGAGTTTATTGATTGTTTTAAGCCAGGCATGTTCTAGCAGCGAGCCGTTATTCAGAT
>NW_006159844.1:7013353-7042887 GCF_000334495.1 Tupaia belangeri chinensis | reverse complement strand
GGAGAGGATATGTGTGTGCATGAATGGGATGTTTTTTGGTTTTGCTTTTAGTCAGAGTCCTGCTTTGTCACTATTCTCCTGTCCCAACTTCCCACATAGCTGTTACCACAGGCATCTGTCACTGCACCCAGCTTTTTAGGGTGGGCCAGGATTGCACATGGCCTCCATGTGACCTCAGCCTAACCAGTAGTAGCATCCAACATGCTTTACAGTGGCTGGGCCAGGGTGGATTGTTAAGGATAATCATACAGAGTACCTAACATTTAGTTCCTCAAAACCACCTAAAACTTTGAAAACCTGCAGATTCTTGGTTTCACTTTTGACTTCTCCAGGGATGGAATTAAGGAATCTCATATTAAGAAGCACAACAGATTTTTCTCTTCCACATTAGGTGAAGTCCACAGACTCTATATGGCAACACCTAATTTATCAAAATAAAGGAAAAATGGTAACCAATGAAATATAGTCCAATAGCATTTTAAAACTCAGTAAGAATTGGGAACCAGCAGTTAGCGTAATGGCTATGTCGCTGGACTCCCACGTAGTCCACCGCGGTTTGCGTACCGGACCTGGTGGCTTAAAACTCATGCCGGGCGCGTGTGCGTGCGTGCCCAAGATCCCGAGAGGAGAATGGAGGAGAAGGGATTGCGGCGTGACCATCCACCCTGGGGGATGATTTCTCGCTTTCTGTCTCGCTGTCTCTCTCTGTCTGTCTGGTGAGCGCACATGCCCTATGGCGAAAATCTCTCCAGAACTTAGTAAGAATCATGGACTTCTCTGTTTTGTACTGGGTTACTTAAAGCAATAGTTAAATTCTCTCTAAGCAGAAGGATTAAATATCTGCATGGAAGAAGTTCTAGGAAAATGATTTGCTAAAGTCCTGTGTCCCCAGCTGCCAGAGAGCACACATCCTTTGATTTTAGGGCAAAGAAGAACCTCCTGTCTCCTGCCTTCCAGCCTGGCAAATGGAACTGCCATGGGGCCAGCCGGTAGCCTGGTGGTTAAGGCACCGGTCTCCCACATGGCTGACCCTGGTTCTAGTCTCTGACCTGGCAAATTTCTGTCTCTCGCATACATGCCCTATAGCAAATTTTTAAAATAATAAGTAAAATTAGATAAAATAAATAAATTCTTTTTTTAAAAAAGAGAGGTAGGAGCTGCCGTTTAGTTAAATTGTCCAAGGCTCTATTTGTCAGTGCTTTTGAGCTTGCTGCCATGGTCTTGTCACCCTCTTTGCCAATGAACCAATCATGTATTTGTTCCTTCATTCAACAGACCTTTATTGAGGGTCTATTACACCATGAGAGCTAGGAGAACAGCAGTAAAGAAAACAGCGAAGTTTCCTGCACATGTGAAATGTATGCCTTTGCTAGGAAGCTAAGTCAAAAAAAATTAATTATATTATATGCTTAGTGCCATGAAGGAAAGGTTCAGGTGCTGTTAGAATTTCTAACGGAAGGAATTAATCTAGTCTTAGGGTTCCCTGAGAAAATGAAGTGTCAGCTTAGACCTGAAGGACAGGTGGAATTTAGCCAGGCAAAATTGGAAATACAGGGCCATATTACTTTTCCATTTATTAACAAGAAAGGAGGAGAAAGAAGGAACAAAATTATGCCACGTCCATTGTTTACTTATAAAAATAGTATGAAATCATGTATACAATGAGGTACAGAAAATAGCTTTAATGTTTCTTAAATTGCTTAGTTAAAATTCATTCCTTCTATGAACTTGAGTCACACTATTTAACCTGAGAATTCTTGTATTTGCCATCATTTTACCTAGTAACTAGATATCTACACAGATAATTGGTTGTTCTAACTAAAGTTATCAGAATAATGTAGTGATAGTTCTACCTTCTAGAGTCTATATTTTATAATATATTTTCATAATCAAGACATTGTAGAAATAAGGTGTATGTACTCATGTGATTGCATAGTGATTTGAGGCTTAGTCCTGTGTGAAACATCTTACCAAAGGATGTACCAGCTTGTCCAGTTTTCAAATTTTTGAAACTCGAAGATTCTATTATATCTACATTCTCTGCTTACCAAACATCTCCTAGAATGAACTAGAAAATGTCTTTTGTGGTCTGTGGTGCCTGTGGGTTACCAAGACAGTACTCATTGCCACTTAACCATTGGCTTACCTCTGCGCAGTTTGTCAGCATCCACAGATTTTAACATGTTCTTATTTATAAGATGACAATTTCAGTGTAATATGGCTGTTTTTGGTCTCTGTGGATCCAGAGACTTAGCCAGAGTTCTAGATTCACCACCACCACCAAGACCTGAATTAATACTGTATACTGACCTCTTACGTGTTCATTGTAGAAGGATTTTTCATGTGCATACGTTATGACCAAATAAGAAAACAGTGTGTTACAGTATGAGTTGTCCTGCAGAATGAGCTGTCGTTGAAGTAGTGGTTTGGAATACTTTTTGAAAAAGTGTTGTTGAAGGACCAGCAGTTAGCGTAATGGTTATGTTGCTGGACTCCTATGTAGTCAACTGCGGTTCAAGTCCCGGACCCGGTGGCTTAAACTCATGCCGGGCACATGTGCGTGCGTGCCCAAGATCCCAAGAGGAGAATGGAGGAGAAGGGATTGCAGCATGGCCATACCCCCTGGGGGGTGATTTCTCACTTTCTATCTCTCTGTCTCTCTCTGGCTGTCTGGTGAGCGCCATGCGCCCTATAGCAAAAACCTCTCAAAAAATAAAAAGTGTTGTTGATAAAAATGATGTAAAAGTCAAGGATATTATTTTCTCGTAGAAGCTATATTATTTTATATCCTTATGACCAACAGTGTGATATAAATGACCACACACTAACTTGCTTAATAAACCAGGTAGCCTAAAAACTTGGAGAGTATAAATCCTTCTCAAACACGTCAAATAGAGCTGCATGATAAGCAAATTTGTAGGTCCATTCACTTAAATTTGTTACATCTTAATTCCTACGTTGTATTTTTCTGGCTAAATGAAGAGACACCTGTATTAGAGTCATGGCAATAAGACTGTCTTTAATCATTTTTTTTTTATCAGTATCCTCAAAGCATATTAGGGTCATTTGATTATTCTTGGATATATCGATGTTGCCTCTGTGTCTTACTACATTATCCCTATTTACAAACAAAAGCAGTCAAGATCTAGTTACTGCTTTCAGAAATAACAGGTCTTTATTCTTTTCTGAACTATCGTCTCATTAACACCAGTTGTTTCTCCTTGAACCAATTTGATTTTCAATGCATGAAACAACTCCTGTTTACACTGAGAATTTCACCTTCTGACTCAGCATCACAATTATTTCACAATATCAAGGATACCTCGGAGTTGTGGCTGCAGTGTCAGCCAGACGCAGAGCATTCAAGGATGACCTCAGTCCTGAGTCATGGTCTCACCTTTCCATCCAAGTTACATCTTGCATGGTCCAATATATATATATGGAATAGTGCATTTCACCAGCTTTTTCTTTCCATTGACTTTTTTTAAAAAAGAATTATTTAACTAACTCTATGCGTGTATGTATGTATGTATTTTAATTTGACCAGAGAGAGATGGAGGGAGGGAGAAAAGGGGAAAGCAAGAAAACAAATCAGCAAGCCTCCAGGTCCAGGACTCCATCAGCCATGTGGGAGTCCAGTGCCCTTAACCACTGGCCCCTTCATTGACTTTTCTCTTAAATTATAGAGCTGTGTATTCAAACATGTAAAAAATCTAGAACTACATATTCACTCAGATACTAACTCTCCTTTCGAAATTACCTTCAAAAATAATTTCCCAGCTGGGGAACCAGCAGTTAGCGTAATGGCTATGTCGCTGGACTCCCACGTAGTCGACCCCAGTTCACGTCCCGGACCCGGTGGCTTAAAACTCACGCTGGGCGCATATGCGTGCGTGCCCAAGATCCCGAGAGGAGAATGGAGGAGAAGGGATTGCGGTGTGACCATCCCCCCTGGGGGGTGATTTCTCGCTTTCTGTCTCTCTGTCTCTGTCTGTCTGGTGAGCATATGCACCCTATAGTGAAAAAGCTCTCAAAAAAATAATAATAATAATTTCCCAGCTGCATAAAAAAATAATTCATTACTTTATAGTCACTGAATACCCTTCCTTGGTGCTAGTCTATTTTACCTCCTGTCATCCACCTCTCTTTCTCCCTCCCTCCCCACCCCCTCTCACTCCTTGCAGTTTTATTTCACCCCCAAGTCATAAGAAAGGCTTAGGACTCTCTAGAAAGAAGAGGGGACTAGACCAAGACTAGCAGCACATGGGACCCTTTTGCTGAAGTCCTAGGAAGCAAATTTACTGAGTTAAATTTATCTGAGTGCTGTCTTCTAACTACAGGAACTGAAGCTTATACCATGGATGTGACCAGCTTTGTGTTGAGAATGTAAATCATTCAATGTCATATCGCTAGGTTTTTGGTCTGCAGAAGACAAGTCCTTAGAATAATCCTATACACACAAAAGTATTCAGCCTTCCAATTGTATGGCTTTATGAAAATAATTTCTGTTGGGACCAGCAGTTAGCGTAATGGCTGTGTCGTTAGACTCCATGTAGTCAACCGCGGTTTGCGTCCCAGACCCGGTGGCTTAAAACTCACGCTGGGCGTGTGTGCGTGCGTGCCCAAGATCCCAAGAGGAGAATGGAGGAGAAGGGATTGTGGCATGGCCATCCCCCCTGGGGGTGATGTCTCACTTTCTGTCTCTCTGTCTCTCTCTCTCTGGCGAGCGCACGTGCCCTATAGCAAAAAACCCATTCAAAAGAAAATAATTTCTGCAAATACCATTTTTTCACTTCTCACCTATTTAGTATTTTAAACCTTTTTTTTTTTCCTGAAAACGTGCAACTTCCAGAAAGGAAATCTAATAAAAAGTGAATAAAAATCTTCGTTGAAGGCCCAATTCATAGAATTCCAAGTGACTATGCATTCATAGCTAATTAAGTGCCATACCTGGGCATATAGGAACAGCATGAAGCATTTTGGTCCTCTGGATTGGCTGAGTTGAGTGCACCCCGATGCTCAGGTGATGCCAGGCTCAGAGGGAAGCAATGCCCCTGTACCACCTTCTCTGAATGAGAAGACAGTCTTAGTGGCCATTTGACCAAACCACCCTCCCTTACCTTCCCAGCCCATCATTATCAACAAAGCCCTCCAGAATGTCAGTTGCCTCTGCCCCTTCTCTAAATATGCTCTTCGTTAACACTGCACTGGTGCCAAGGAGCTGGTATGCCTGGCGCTGCCCCCGGCATTTGAGCTGCACAGCATGTCACTGGGAGTGCTCTTGCCTTGCAGTTCCCTTTTGTTGAGAAGCTCATTCTATAGAAGAGGCCAGTTCTCAAGAAGGTGAAATTGGGAGGTGGGACAAAGCACTTTATAGAGTAATAACTGATATTTGAGGTCATTCTAACCAATACTGTCCTTGCTTTGTTTCCACTTCCCCGGGGAACACACAACAGCCTAGAGGTTGTGTATACATTCAAATAACGGTCCCACAGTACAAAACATTTTGCTTATCTGAAGGAAATACCCCCAAATTTTGGGAGCATCTCTCTCTATGCACCTCCTGTCCTAGATGTAGTGGGCAATTAACATCTGTGCAAAACAAACCCATGTTCTCAATTGCAGAGGTATGAAGTTGTTTAACGGAAACATGCCATTTAGAGCAGGTGGCCAGATGGCCTCACCTCAGCAAGATGGTTTCACCCTGCCAGCTAACAGAACTAGCTCAAGAGAAAATGATTTTGAAAAACCAATGTAGTTATGCTATGGAGGCTTGTGGAAAGTTGAAAATGCTTCATAATCTGATTTAATATGTCTAGGAGGCCAAAAGGAGGGTGCTGCAGCAAATGTATCAAAGGTCCCATTCTCATCTCAGATAACAATATTGACATAGAGACACTGTTCTTTTTGTCATAGATCTTGGCCAAAGGATTGTTTCATATCATACTCCACTGAAAGGTGATTATAGCACCAGACAGAGAGTTTGAAGATTTTTTTAGTCCATAGGGAAAGCTTCACAAGGTATAACTTAACTAGATTTTAATAATATTGTGGTAAGCAATAAGAAGGCAGAAAAAAATATACCAATGACTTGTAATTGTGAGGTAAGCAGTAAAAACAAGGCCAGGAAAGGGGTGGAGCAGGCAAAGGAGACAGTGTATGGAAGAAAACAAACTAAATCAGAGGAATCTAAGAAACACCCTTGTGCAAAGTAAATGACAGAAAGAACATCGAGAACAATGAGAGAAATGATGACTTTTTATTTGCTTTGATTTGATTACAGAGAAAAACTAAGTTTGAGTAGGTAGGCTCTAGTATGCAGGGCAAAAAAGACAAGAAATTGTTCAAGAGTAAATTCTGGTGAAGCTCAACCCACCCAGCCAATGGATATTAGTTAGTAATGTGAGAAGAATATCCTGGGTGGCTTGTGAAACTGCAGATTCTATGGCTCTATCCCAAATAGCCTGACTGAGTACTTTAGATGGGACTAGGGATATATGATTTTAAGAAAGCTAAGTGTGGCACCAGAAGTTAGTGTAATGGCTATGTCACTAAATTCCCATGTAGTTGACCGCAGTTCAAGTCCCAGACCTAGCGGCTTAAACTCATGCTGGGCATGAGACAAGAATGGAGGAGACGGGATGGCAGCGTGTCCATCCCCTTAGGGGGGTGATTTCTCGCTTTCTGTCTCTCTGTCTCTCTCTTTCTGGCGAACACACGTGTCCTATAGCAAAAAACTCTAAAAAAAAAAAAAAAAGAAAGCCAAGTGAGTCTGCATTTTGCAGACACAGGTAGTGCTCACACTTCACTTGGATAAAATTGCACAAAGAAAGCAAAGAAAATCATGCATATGAAAGCCAAGTGATTCTGCATTTTGCACAGACACAGGTAGTGCTCACACTTCACTTGGATAAAATTGCACAAAGAAAGCAAAGAAAATCATGCATATTTTAACAACAGCCAACTTATTGGAAAAGAGGTTGCTTATAGGTAAGGAATTGCTATGTTGAATCAACCAGGAAACCCAGAGGCATGCCTTAGAATTACAGTTGCACACACACAGAGGATGTTAGATAGAGGTACTGGAGAATGATGGGGCAGGCAAGAAAGCACATATTTCCTGAAGTTTATTTCCTGGATATAAATCAGTCTTTGCTTTGCCCTTTGTGGCGAGAGATGCCTCTCACCCCAATTGAGACCAAAAAAGAAAAAACCTCAAAGAAACCTATGAAAATAATTAAGCATGATAATTCTGGATTATCCTTAATTAGAGGGAGGCTCTGCTGAGCTCTGAGCTTTGGAGGGTCATTGTACATTTGTTACAAGTGATCTGTCACTGTTCCACGTGCACATTATTCATCACTTCACCTCTGATCTCCCCCTCCTCTGCGCACAGCCCTCTGCAAGGCCCCTGCACTTAGGCTGCAGAATAAAAGAAATCCCCTCACGCTGCTCCTGCTGCCACTACTAGATGACATGTTCCTTCCAGGGGGATTTGAGATGGAGAAAATCCTTTTCTTTCTTTCCTTCATCCTGTGCTGGCTCCTTCCTGCCAGCCCCTTGCCTCTGCCGGGAGCCCCGACCTGTCCCTCACACAAGCCCTTGAAAGGACTGGGGTCCTTGCGAGTGCAGGAGGAGCAGCCAGGCCGGAAGCTGCTGACTTTAAGCAGCTCCAATGCCCATTCAAGGATTTTAGCCATGTAGAAGAAGAAGAAAAGCCAGGGAATACAGTAGGCTTGGAAAGAAACAAGGAAAGCCCAAATCAAATGCAAAGGGAGGAAAGGAGCCAGACCAAGACTAGGGTCAGCCCTTCTTTATTTAAGACAGAGAGACTACCATCATCTCCCTGCCTCTTTCTGCCTTTGTTTTCAAGGCCTATGCAGAACTTACGTTGCAGTGCTCATTCCCCCTACTTTCGGCACTAACTCAGAGCCCCACTCTATGCCATCTTCCTTTCTCCCCTCAAAGTGCTGCATTTTGCCTCTGTATGGGGCTCGATGCATGCTGCTCCAGATCAGAGTGAGTTGGCTGCGTGGCCGCTTCTTGGTTAGAACACAGTCTCCCTTACTCATCCCTGGGCTCTCATAGCACATGGAACATCACACGCAGACTAGGTGGGCAGACGCGCATGCTGAGTTCAAAGTTAACTCATTCTTTCTTCCCTGGATCGGGTTCCTTAAGTTTTATATTAAGGAAGTCCCTGAAGACTCTCTCCTTAGGTTAAAGAAATTGAGATGGTGCTTATTTAAAATACATTTCAATTAATATATCAGAATTTAAATCCACATTCTATCAGTAAATAAAAATGGGCTTTAAGGTCAGTTCAGGATCTGCCATCCTCCCTGACACTTGTTCCCTGTACCTTTGCTCTGTACCTCTGTTGCCTCACTTGTAATTTTTTAGGTTACTAATTCCCTTTTACATGAAGTTATTATGAGGATTATTTGAGAAGCCTGATGTAAAAGTATCCAATGAATGTGAATGATCAATAAATTTTAGTTTAGTTTATTTCCTTCCCTTTGAATTTTGAATCAATCTGCTTTTGGTGGTTTATTCTCTTTGACTCGGGTTTTTAAAATAACACTTCTGATGGGCAAAAATACTAATTAAGTAGCACCCAGTGATTCCATTAATAACATTAATAATAATGTGTTATTTTAAACTTTAAAAATGATAAGACTTCTCATGGCAGACTGCTACCCGTACAACCAACCATGCAGAATTCCACATCATCGCCCTGCTAGACCATGTGTGTTTCATTTTGCATCATTTACTAATCATCAACTCAGATTTTTGACAAATACAGTTAAACATCAAAAACTATGCTTTGTTGATATGTCTGCTACCTTTATTTGTATTTAAATTGCAAGGAAATTTTATGTGTAAATATGAAAACTCTCAGTAAGTACAGTCACTATGAGTGTTGATAGGTATTCGTATACAATCATCTTAGCATCCTTGTATTTTTTTTTTTTTTGTAATGTGTTTCTGCTCTGAATGGGAATATTTACTGATCAAGAGCTTACTGTGGCTTTCTCCTCTGCTGTAACCCGAGGAAACAACACCTTTCACCTCTGAAACTGGCGTTTCCATATTACTTATGCCAGTCTTTTCTCACTAATTTTATGATTATAATGAGGCGGTGGTGCACTAGTTAGCACAGATGACCTTCTAATTGAAAGACTGTAAATTCAATCTCCATCGCTGGGCACTGACAGAAATTTAAATAAATATAGCTCCTAAAACCCTTGTGATGGGCTGGCCTAGTGACCAGGGGCTAGCAGCGCCCAAGTCATATGTCACAGGGAACCGCCGGCAACTTCTGGGTGTTCACTACAGGAATCATTAGAAGCAGGTTGCCCTCACAAAGCAAAGTGAGATCAGGGACTTTTCCCTGGCTTTGATTCAGGTGCCATGCCTTGCTTTTCTGTAACATATGCCAAGTTGCTTTTTTCTTTCTTTCTTTCTTTTCCTTCCTTCCTTCCTTCCTTCCTCCCTTCCTTCCTTCCTTCCTTCCTTCCTTCCTTCCTTCCTTCCTTCCTTCCTTCCTTTCTTTCTTTCTTTCTTTCTTTCTTTTTTTTGTCAAAATGCCTCCTAAAACTAGAGTCTGAACATAAGGGGAACTTCCGTTCTCAAATTGGACTTAAGCAGACGAGAAAAGCCTTATCTACCAGGTCACCTTTTGTCCACTTCCATTTATAGATTTAGATGCAATAATGCCCAGGGCTGTGTTGACATCATACCCTTACTTGCTGTATTCACCCCTATTTTTCACCCCCATGACCTTGGACAGCAATCCAATTCAGGTTTCCAGAATGAACTGCCCCGAGGATCAAGATGGGTGTGGAAAGCTGTTTAATGGTCAGTCTGAGGAAGAAATCCATGGAGCTGTAATGCTAGCAACATTTGTACCAAATATCCTTCCTTCCTTCCTTCCTTCCTTCCTTCCTTTCTTTCTTTCTTTCTTTCTTTCTTTTTTTTGTCAAAATGCCTCCTAAAACTAGAGTCTGAACATAAGGGGAACTTCCGTTCTCAAATTGGACTTAAGCAGACGAGAAAAGCCTTATCTACCAGGTCACCTTTTGTCCACTTCCATTTATAGATTTAGATGCAATAATGCCCAGGGCTGTGTTGACATCATACCCTTACTTGCTGTATTCACCCCTATTTTTCACCCCCATGACCTTGGACAGCAATCCAATTCAGGTTTCCAGAATGAACTGCCCCGAGGATCAAGATGGGTGTGGAAAGCTGTTTAATGGTCAGTCTGAGGAAGAAATCCATGGAGCTGTAATGCTAGCAACATTTGTACCAAATAATTGAGTACTTGCCCTTGATATATGTTTGACCTTCCATTTTGCCTTCCATGTTGTTACTTGTGTGTGTCTCTTTTTGTGAGCCACCCTGAATTCCTTTTGGAAACACATTAGGTATAATTTTTTCACTAACTATCTGTTTTAAAATACGTCCCTGGACCTTGACAACTACCTGAAAATGGCCACATAGTGCTGACAATGCCTTCGAGCTGGTTATTGGGTTGTCAGCATGGTGCATCTTTATCCTGAATATATCACACAAACACAATGGAAATTTCCCATTGCCTTTAAAGTTTTGCATTCTGTATATTTGGTTGTTAGACAAATAGAGCAAGCTTTGCCGACTTCATTTTCATTCTTGGCAGCATGTTTTTATCATAAGGCAGATAGTCATTAATTTACAGAATCAACGCTGGGAACAGCTTTTGTGATCTCATATTAAATTTTCCCCTGAATCCGCCCCTTGGCAAAAATTACTCACATCGTTAAAAAATATTTAATTAGGCTGTAGTTTATACCCAGCTCACTGGGGAAATGTTGGAATTAATATGATTTGCATGAATTCTGTTTCTCTTTTTCTGTCAGAGATTAGTTTTGAATTCAGTTCAGAGGGTCGTTGACACTGCCAAGGACTCACAATCGTGAAGGTCAAACAGGTAGCAAATACTTCCCCTGGGTAGGTTCCCTGAAAAGACAGCTCAAAATTGCTTTTAATTATGGGTTACCTGAAAGGCCACTTGCTGTTTTTATTTTTCCACAGATCCCTGAAACATTGCATGATTGAAAGTTTTAGGTAAACCATTTTAAACCATTTTATTCCCAACTAAAACAGGCCAGTTATGATATAGACACAGAAGGGGCTGGCTGTGTGGTACCGGGATAGTTTTCCTAGTAGCTCACTGACTTCTGCTGGTTGTTCCCAAGGGAGAAAAGTCTCTTCACCTTGAGCTGGGATGTATAGATGCTGGATAAAAGTAGTCTTGTACAGCAGCCAGAGTAAATTTCCTAAATAGCAATGCATCTGTGCTTGCTTAATTATCTCTCACAAGATAAGATACAACGTTTAGTTATGCCTTTCCTTGTTTATTCTTCCATGGGTTGGGGGGGGTGGGGTCAGGGGGACCTTAGGGAATCCACAATCCTGTGCCATTTTTTAAAAAAAGAAAATTTAATGGAATATTTAATTAATAATCTAATCAATCAATTAATCTCGGTTCCATGAGTGTCGAAATCTAATTCTTTTTCACAGGCATATCAATAAAAGAAGTGAAATGGCTGCCCACTTATCAGGATAATAGGAAACCGTTACAGACACAAAGAAAAATTGAAATTGTATTAATTCTGGTACACTGGACCTGATTTGCCTGTGTTAACAAAGTCTGAGCATTTTAGACAAATATCAGTTCATCCTATGAGAACACCGGGTATACCTTTTATGTCATCACCTTTCCTAATGGAGAAAAAAAAGTGAGGGTTAGGTTTTTTATAAAATTATTATTCCCATATACTTACACTTTGCAGCTTTAAGTGAAGATATATGTCGAATAATAAAAGGGCACCTAAACTCTTTCGGCATTATCTCTGTCTTTATTGTTGAATTTTATTTTACGTTTTAAAAATATAAACCATCTGCCTCACAGTGTGTGCAGACCACACCATGCTGCAGACTAGCCAACTGTTGATGAATAAATATTTATATCCCAAGTGATTTATATGGGGCTCCTTTCAGCACTGGGAAGATGAGAGTCAATTTGACCCTCACTTTGGAAAAATCATGAGTCAAGTCACTCACAGGGAATGGATGCCAGGTTGTAGCCATTGCAATAATGGCCTTATTCGATAACAATGCTAATGAAGAACACCACATGTTCCAGATAATTCCAAAGTGTTTTGAGTTGAAGAAACTGAAAATGGTAGATGGGAGGAAGACTAGAACTTTCTGAGTACATACATATTCTCTATTGGACAGTGCTGGAGGGATTAATATACACAATCTCATTTAATCTTCATATCACCCTACAAAATGGATATGATTACCTCTACTGTACAAATGAGGAAGATAAAGTCCCCAGAGGAAGAATAGATAGACCCTTTTATAAATTCAGTCCCTTCCTTTTACAAAGGCACTTTCTTCTATCCATGAATCCAGAGAGGGCAAATAACCCTCATACAGTCAACACAGTAAGTTAGTCTCAAGGCTGAAACCAGAATCCAGTTCTAGGTACCTGGATAGAGCTTTTTGGACTTACCTCAGATATGAGTCTGAATTTTTCTAGATATATCCTGAGACCAGCTCAAGTTAGGAAAAAAGTCTTAAATTGAAGAACAGCACGGCTTTTTTCATATAGCTTTGTTAATACATTTCTTTCATTCTATGTACTTCAAATAAACTTAACTCTTTGGCTTTTCCCAGACAAATCCAAGCCAGCATGTGGCTTTATCTTTTATATGACAGGATGATATATGTCCAGCCAACCTGTAGAAGGCAATTCATGCAAACACTTGAAAGCACATTTCTTATATTCTTGTCTGAATATATGGAAATCAAAATATATGAGTAAAAGAGAACAGTGTTTACATGGCTAGAAATTTTACAAATGCACATCGGACTAGGACATTAACTCGGCCTCAGAAAAGAAGATGACTCAAGAAGCCAGAACTCCCTTCCATTTAGTTTTCTGCTTTGTTGTTTGCTTTCTTTTTCTTGCAGCAGGCTTTTTTGAAGACCACAAAGCTGCAAAAACTCCGCTTAAGCTCCACTTGACTCTCCAATGTAGCAGGTCCCAATGTTTTATCCCATAGTCTCAACCACAGAGTTGGATAAAGGTAATGCAGTTCATATCCAGATTTCTATTTAAACACAAACATCACATTCTATTTTCCCTCACTCGGAGTGGGAGTAAATTTTGAAAACATCTCCAGAGAATATAGTCTAAATACATTTGAATTCCACCAGTTTACTCACATGGTGATTCTGTCCTAGCTGCATTCCTAGTTACCCGCTTCCCCTATTGCTCTTCAGACTTTTGTGCCAATGAAACAAAATACTAGTATCAAATTTCCATTTTTTTCATCCAAAAATTTTAAACTAGAGCTACTTGAAGAGGAATATAGTTGAGATATGTTGAAACCACTGGTAAAATTAAGTATCATACTTTGTTGCATGTATTGATTTCTCTTATCAGAAGGTCAAAAAAGCACAGGTTTAGTGGTTACACAATGCTCTGTATTGCTAGACCCACATGGGAAGGTCACAGATTCATATCCCAAGGCCTCTCTGTTCCCTCAGAAACAAGCATGTGCCCATGCCCCGGGCTAGCTAGAGGAAAATTGTGGCATAAGGACCCTGTTGGGGATGCCCACCTCCCTCTCTCTTATGGAAAAAATGGATAAAATAAACTTTAAATAATAATTATAATGACAAAATTTTAAAAGAATATATATGGATAAAAGTCATTATTATTACAGCTACCATTTATTAATAGTAGCCACTATAGCTATATGCTAATTTTACTCATCTCATTTAATTCTCTCAACAACCTTCAGAGTAGGTTGTAAAATTCCTATTTTACAGATGAGAAAATAAAAGCTTACATAGTTTAAAGAGCCTCTTTAGGGTCACACAGTGCAACTTGCCTTTAATCAAGGCAGTATCTCAAACATAGATCACTGGGATGTGAGGCTGAGTAAATTTTTAATTAAAATTCTGTATTTAAAGTGCAAAGTGTGAAACTGATATATATAATGTACATATATATCTTATATCTATACACATAATATGTATTTATAGTGAAATATATGTATTTATAGCCAAGATAATTAATATACCCCTTTGATATTAGAGGGGTTTTTTTTTGGTACAAGAGTACTTATGATCTATTATCTTGAAAAATTTAAGTATACAATACATTATTATTAACTGTGGACCTCATGCTATGCTTTAGAGCTCTAGCACTTATTCATCTTATATAACTTAAACTTTATCCGCTTTAATCAAAATCTCTCCCACTCCCCTTCTCCTTATCCAAAGGAAATAAGTATCTTGAAGAGAGTGCTGTACTCCCATGTTTATTACAGTATTCACAATAGCTAAGATACGGGGGGAAATGAACAGGCGTGGTTTTGCAGAGGTAATGTGCTGTTGAGACAATGCTGGCTCCATATTGAAGATATGTGGGTTTGGTTCCCCAGACAACCTTTACACTCTGAGTACATTAGCCCATGATCCTAGCAGGCTGGGAAGGTGGGGGGAATCAAAGCATGAGATTCTGTTGAGGGTATTTGCCTCTGACTCTCTCTCTCCCCCCCCCATCTCTCTTATGAAAGAAAGAAACTTTTAAAAGATATGAAAAAAAAAAAAACTAAATGTCCATCAAGAGATGAATGGATAAAGAAGTTGTGAGTTTTACATAGTTCAGATATATATATATGCTTGTGTGTGTGTGAGTATCAGAAAGAAAAATACTGTTGATCTCACTTGTATGTGTAATCTGAAAAATTCTAAGTCATAGAATCAGTCTGGTTTCTAAACTTGATTGTACAAATTTGATGGAGCTATGAGATTGTGGCAGGCTGCTAGTTCTAGATACCACGTCTTCCATCTGACATACAATAATAATGACCTACAGTTCCAGGGAAGAGAGACCCAACATATAAAAATGCCTTTTGAGATCATTGGTTTAATCAAACCAACAATTTTTTTTTTTGGAGAGATTTTCACTGTAGGGCGCGTACGCTCGCCAGACAGACAGAGAGAGACATAGAGACAGAAAGCGAGAAATCACCCCCCAGGGGGGATGGTCACGCCACAATCCCTTCTCCTCCATTCTCCTCTCGGGATCTTGGGCACGCATGCACACACGCCCGGCGTGAGTTTTAAGCCACCGGGTCCGGGACACGAACCGCGGTCGACTACGTGGGAGTCCAGCGACATAGCCATTACGCTAACTGCTGGTTCCCAAACCAACAAATATTTTTGAGCATAATGCTAGGTGTCTTAGGAACTGTAAGAATGAATAAGGTGTCATCTTAGACATCAAGAAGTCTAACATCTAGGAGAGGGTTTAGTATAGGCATATACTTTGTGAACTAGAAGATTCTAAGATCTTCAAGTTTCTAAAATAAATCATTCCCATTTCTTCTCTAAGTATGACATTTTTGAGATTGAAGAAGATGAAAGAAGAAAATGAAAATGGAAAAGATGAAGAAAATGAAATTCAATTAGAAAAAATTTTCCTACAGCACACAAATTTAACAGAGGTAGTGAGAGGGTGAGAGGAAGAGGGAGTCTATGTCTGCTTCATCTGACTCCACATTGCTACCACCCTAGATGCAGCTCTTGTTAACTCAGTACTGTGCTGGCTGCTGTTTGCAAGAATAGAACCCACAGATTTATATTTCACATAAAATTGTCCAAACACACAAGTACTAATTATGCACATTATATAAAAAATGTATCCCCCTTGCAGTGGGGGTGGGTGGGAATGCATCTCAGTCAGTGGATAACATCTTGTTCCAGATGAGAGATGTCAGGTTGACTACAGGAAGTGACAGAAACACTTTCAACCAAATCTTGCTTCTTACGCCAAGTGCATGCTCCTCAAAGCACCTACAAATCTTAGGTATTGATTTTCTGGAATGCCAACCACACTCCTTTCCCAGGTCTCAGCCTGAAAAGGCAATAAACCGTGAGCAAGCTCCTTCTGCCATGGTTTCTTATACATCCGAGGCTTCTGCTCCTATGTAAGTACACATTGTACAGATTGAGGGCAATTGTTTATATACTTAAAACATTGTAAAGGTATTTTCCAATTTATGCTCCAATATGATCATCATGGGAAGCAGGGGCTATCTCTTTGAGATCTCAAATTTAAAATTGGATAAACAGAAAGGTATAGTGACTTTTCCATCTTTATACTATGAATCAATAGTGAAGACACAGGGTGAGGGTATGAGAAAAACAGATTTTTGCTTCCCAAGTTAATGCATAAGCTATAAGTTTCTGTTCTGCCTCTCTGCATTAATATTGTCATTTTAATTTAGTTGGTCTTTTGTTTTCTGTCCTTCTGTTTCTAAAACCTTGATTCCACATACCCCTGGAAATAATGGAGTAGGCCCACAGGCCTAGCTAGGACTATGGTTCTCACACTACTTGTAACAGTAAAATATTGTTTTTTAAACTAAACTTTTTGGAATGACCAAAAGCAAAATAACACATAGCAATACAGAGCTTCTGTAGTTGAAAAGTAATAGGGAGGTGACTCAGAGGTACTCTAGGGACACCTAGGTAGGCTCAGAAAAATCTGTGAATTACCTCAAATTGTCTGTAATGACAAGGAGAAGTTGAGGGAAAGAAACCATAGGAGAGATCTTCAAAAAGTTATGGAAAATGTAGATTATGAAAAAAAACTGCATGGATTTCAAAACATTTTAGCATCAAAACAAATGCATACTTTAATTCTGTTTTTCCACTAACTCTTTGAAGTTTCCTCATACTTTTCATCAGAGATTCAAAGGATCTGTGTTCTCTTTGGATCCAGGGCTGCCGTCTTCTGGTTCACCATGAGACCCATGTTCATCCCTCACTTACTGTAGTTTATCATTACACTTCTGAATCAAGGTCAAATGGTCTGATGAGTTTGACAGCTGTACCACACTTCTGACTCTAAGTTCCAAGAGATCAGATTTGATAGCCCAAGCACAGGCCTCTCTTATTAAAATGAGCGCAGAAGCATAATGGAAAAGCCATCTTATCACTCTGGAACCTCAGACACTTAGGAGACTCTTCTGAGTCTGCTCATTTCTCAATAAAATTTTAATACTATTTACTTAGTCCTTCTTTTATTTAAATAATATAAAAGGGAACATTGTGCACAGGTGGTTGTAGCAGTGAATTCACAGATGTGGATTCTGCTCTCAAGAAGATTATGGTCCAGTGAGTGAGTAATACTCACTCTATGCTGGATTTGCTTTGTTTAGCACATTGCATGCATTATCTCATTTAATTTTGACAACAGGAAGGCAGGTACCAATTATCTTTATAATTGAGGAAACCGTAGAGTAAGTTGACAAAGTGGGATAATGGTTTTAGTCGCAGTCCATTTGTCTATACAGACGATGTTCATAACCGATATACTCTCTATTATAAAGAGTAATAAAATTAAGTATTAGAAAACTTCCCAGAATATATCTCACTTTGGCAATACAATTAGCCTTGAAACTGAACCTGTCTATCCCAAATACCCAACCTAGAGTTCTAGTCCAAGAAATATACCTTATCTGTCTAGCTATCCTGGGAGGTACCTTTTTTAAAAATCAGCAGAAAAAGCAGGAATTAATCAGTCTTCTACAGAACTTTATTTCTAAATGATGCAATTAAAATTAGAACAAAAGCCTTAATAGTAATTGTAGACAGTCACCTAAAACCAACAGATAGTATGGAAAGGCTGATTGTTAATTCAACTAATAGGTACCATAAAACAGACCTTCACCAACCTCTATTTCATTTAAAGAAACAAAAAGATAGTACCATAATGATAATGACTGATTAGTGACTTGAAATTAGGATTATGTGACTTCGTTTTGTGTCTGTGCTTATTTATGGCTATTGAGACGATAGAATAGTTTCTGAGAAAACTGAAAGGACTATCAGTGGTGGAAACAAAAAGAATCCTCAGGTATAAAGGAACCAAATGGACTTCACTGAAATGAAAATTTCTGAGCATTTTACATGGGGATACATCCCAGCTCCTCTCAGGGCTGCTCTCCTGAAGCTGAGAGAAGTCTATTATTCCATATGGAAGAAATGGAGAGATAAGTAAATCATATGCAAATTACAAGAGGGATAGACATTCACTACTGGAGTGTAGGAGGGAAAAAAATGTTAAGGGAGAGATTACCTGGGTTTTGTTAAAATGAATACAATTTTCCCATTTCTCCAGTGACACTAAATAAACCAAACTAAGGAAACACTCTGTTCTCTGATGAAGTCCCCGATTCTCATTACAGAGAATGGATTTGAACTAGTACTATCAAGGAGCTAAGTCTGCCAGGTGAATCCATCTTCATGAGTTCATTTTCCAAATTTATATCTCATAACTCATTTCTAAACACTAAAACAATTTCCCTTGAGGCTTCCATGTTGTTCTATGGATAAAGAAAGAGCTGCATAGGGCTGGATGGAGGTGCAGCAGTGCTCTGCAAGGCTGATCCAGATGGGAAGGTTCTGGATTTGTGTCCAGAGCCCTCCCTGAACACACTGGATGTGAGCGTGCCCATGATTTGGGGGTAAATTGCAGCAGAGGCAGCCTGTTGGGGATGCTGATGGAAGAAAGAAAGAAACATCAAAGAAAAGAAAAGAGTTACAACTGAGTCTTTATAAAAGTTGTTGATGAATCCTTGAGTCATCCTTGTTTGGATTTTGTTTTGTGTTTTAATATTCCTTTTGATATGGATGGCATGAAATTTTCCATTTGCAAAAGTGTTTAATCAACAGCAAATGTTTTGAATCAGATTATATACACAAATATTTAAGAGCTAGGTATTTATTCTAACCTGGGAGATGCATTTTACCTTTCTTCTGAAGGGCAATGCAAAGCCACAGATGCCCTAATGAATTCCTTGCAACAGGCACGTGTTGATAGTTAATAGTGATGAATGTTTATTTTTAAAGTTCCTCGGTGATTCCTCAGAATTCTCCCCCTTCTCCTTAACATATCAAAAATGGGAAATCATCTATAAGACTGTTTTATTTGTCTGTGTTTTTGGGACAGCATATTTACATACTCTCAAAGGCAATCAATATAAGCAAACCAAGGTCTTTGAAGAGTCCTTAATTATACGTCTAAGAATGCATATGTATTCACATGTAATACTTGTGTTCCTGCAGTGTTTTCCCCTCCCTTTTCAGCTGACATGTGTTAAGACTCTTTGAAAGCAAAGAGTAAAACCAAGAGTGTAACAGGCAAATGCACAATGAGTCGTTAAATGTGATGGCAAAATTTAAAAAAAAAAATTAAAAAGCTTCAGTCAGTATGATCAGTAAAAGAAAAAAAAAAAAGACAGCAGGCAAACTGTCTATCATGTGATGAAATTTGACAGTAGGGATTATGGCTTTGATGGACCAGAACAGCTAATAGAAGAAGCTGACATTTTTGAAACCCTGCTAATTAAGGGTTCCTTCCTTAATATTAAAATAAAGTCTTTGTCTGGGTTTTATGGTTGGAGAATCAGGTGTTTTCATTAATATATGCCAGTCAGTCTTAATAAGCTTGGAGGGCAGAGGAAGTTATTATTGAGTGACCTTCTACAAAATAAGCATGTTGCTAAGGGCTCTAACCCTGCCCCGTTCAGACTGATGAATCTCATTTCCAATGCAAAAGCTTCACGAGAAATCCAAGTATTCTCTATGCAATCACAGAAAATAATCCTTGTGTCTCTTGTAATGTCCAGAATTGCCACTTACTACACTACTACTGTACAATGAATATTACAATACATATTATTTTTCTACCACAATTGTCTACATTTCTGAATTGCCCAGAATAGGAAAACTTATTGTGAAGACACTTGTATTGAAAAGTCAGCTCATTTTAATACTTTTCAAATAGTCATCTACTCTGTTCATGAATTATAATGCTCAGAATACATCTGACAATACTGGCTTTGAAAAGGAGATATGTCTATATTATTACATATTCATTTTCAAATAGATTTCAAACAGATTTTAAACCATTCATTGAAATTCATTGAAATGATAAATTCACAGTTGGATTTTGATTGACTCTTAATCCAATTTTACTTTTGATAAGTTTTCACCCTCTCTTCCCACCCACCCCCAACCTTTCTCAACCAATGTATTCTTTTACTCTTCTGTTGGTTTTTAAAGCAAAACCGATGGGGTATGGTAGAATTTGAAGGTTTGGATAACTGCATGTAAAGCTTGTCAAAATGGATTGGTGAATTTAATTAAAATCACTAAAGCAGGTGATATATCTACCTGTAAATATATATAATACTACAGGTGATTTATCTGGTTAATTTTCATCATACTAGTGCCTCTCCTGTGGAAGTAGTGTTTACTGCTGACTGGCAGTTGGTTCACCATCTGGAATGAAACTTAAAACTTTGAAAGAATTTTCCAGTTACTGAGCCATACTACCATCTATAAGTGGCATGGAAATGTGCAAACAAGGCATTTGGTATTGGGATCGTAGAAGATGCACCTTGATGTTTTGCTGTTGCTCAATTAGAAAAGCATTAGTGAGAAGATTCTCATCTTGATCTCTTTCTGCCTGCCCTAGGAAGAAAAGTTGGGTAATAATCATTATTGCTGGGCTCATGTCAGGCGGAAAAAAAAGAAAAAAAAGGAATTGACCTTCCAAAGTCTCTTTAAAGAAGGAAGAAGCTAGATTAAAAATTCCAAAGTGGGGGCCAGCAGGTAGCACAGTAGTTAAGGTACTGGATTCCACATGGCTGACCACAGTTCAAGTCCTGAACCCAGTGCTTAAGAATCACACCAGATGTATGTATGTGTATGCCCAAAAATCTCAAGAGAAGAATAGAGAGGGGATTGCAGCATGGCCATCCCTGTTGGACGGCGATTTCACATTTTCTCTCTATCTTTCTGTCTCTCTCCAGTGAGTGCACACACCCTGTGCCAAAACCTAAAATACACATAAATACATTAATTAATTAATTGAATAAAATAAAAATTTAAAAATCCAAAGTGTACTATTGGTTTAGTGCTTACCCATGGAATGGGGAAAAAAAAAGATACCCATCATAAACTGAGTGCATCAGATATGGGAACAAAGGGAGTGAGACTCTTGGATCCAGAGCTTCAATGTGTAGGACAGGAAGTTAATTCAAAGTCTCCCGCCTAGGTCTACATTCAGTCAGTTATCTTTCTGATATACACTTAAGAAGAAAAACAAGGTATGACATTTCCTACAATATTTTAAAAGAAGGGGAGGCCAGTAAACACTACCATAGATCCATCTCTTCACAGCCAAAATAATTTGGTTTATTAAGCCTTTACCTAATGTTTTTTCAATGTACTAGATTTTACCCAAGTACCTGTTGGTGGTATACCACCCTTGCCCTGACAAATTCCAGTTACTTAGAATACTCATGTCTTTGATCACATCTTTTCATCCAAGCTACATGTCCTTTCACTTCCTCTTCTCTGTGAGAAGCCAGAATAGAATTTGCTTCACAACCACCTGTGTGGACATACCCATATGAGTGCTACTCAAAGTATGGGTCATGGATGACCCATATCTTCTCACAGTATAATCTTTGCACAAGAGCTTTTTTAGAAAATGTACTCTGGGGGCCAGCAGGTGGCATAATGGTTAAGGTGCTAGACTCCAACCTGGTCGACCATAGTTTGAGTCTCTGCTTGAAACTCACACCAGGTGTGTGTGCATGCATGCCCAAAATCCTAAGAGGAGAAGGGAGGAGAAGGGATCATTGCATGGCCATCCCTCTGGTGGGTGATTTCTCACTTTCTGTCTCTCCCCCACATCGTCTTTCCAATGAGCACACATAGCCTATAACAATAATCTCTCTCTCAGAAAAAAAAAGTAATAAAACATGTAAACTCTTAGGCCATACTGCAGATCTGAAAACCAGAATCTCTAGGAGTCTGTGACTCTGCATTTTAAGGCAAGGTGGAAAAAATCTAAGAGAGGGCGATCTACAGCGCTCATGCACCAAATTCATCATGTGCTGGCATATATTTTTGTCATATCATTTGACTGTATGTGTTTGTCTTATCTTGCCAAAGTGGATTGTAAATTCCATGGGGGCAGGTGCTGAGTTCTAATGTTTCTCTTTATATTCACAATCCTAAATACAATGTTTTGCAGAGAGCAAATGATAATTTGCTGACTGATGAAATCTACTAGTTCAGTCTTTAAATTTTAAGGACATTTGTCTATTTTTATTATGTGTAATTCCTTTATACCTCTCCTCTTTCATGTCATCCTGATGGTATTTTTTTTCTTATAATGTCAGAAGGTGCACATGTGTACAGGAGAGCATCCCCTCGCCATGGGGCCTGATCATACCACAATAATTTTTCCTCCAGTTTTCCATCTTGTCAGGATCCTGGCCACATGCATACACCATGCATGTTTTCAAGCTGAGCCTGGTTAGCACTGTAGGATCTGACTCTCTGCACAGTACCTGATCGTTATTTCACAGGGCCGGTCCTTTCACCATAACATGTACTTCATGTTCTTCTACTTCAGGGATTCTTGGTTCTGGAGCAGCACTGCCTCATAGAAGCATATCGCTATGGAAATGTTTTAGTAGCCACATTTTAAAAGAAAAGTAAAGAGGGCCGGTTTGGTAGTGAAGTGGTTAAGTGTTGTATATATGGAGGCAGATCCCATATGACTAACTGCAATTCAAATCCTAGACCCCCTGGCTTGAAAATCATGCTGGGCATGTGTGTGTGTGTGTCCAGAATCCTGACAGGATGGAGAAATAGAGAAGGGACCAGCAGATAGTATAACAGTTACGTCACAGGACTCCCACATTATGTATGAGTGTGTTTACACAGGTGGTTGTGAAATGGAAGTATTTGTTGCAACAAATTGTATGTGGACTCTCCCACTCAAACTGTGGTTCAAGTCCTGGACCCATTGGTTTAAAACTCATACCAGGTGCATGTGTGTATGTGTGTGTGCCCAAAATCCCAAGAGGAAAATAAAAGGGATTGCTGCCTGACCATCCCACCTGAGGGGGGTGATTTCTCCTTTTCTGTCTGTTTCTCTCTGTCTCCCTGGTGAGCACACGTGCCCTATAACAAAAATTTCTCTATGAAAGAAAGAAAGAAAGAAAGAAAGAAAGAAAGAAAGAGAGAAAGAGAGAAAGAGAGAGAAAGAAGTAGAGAAGGAATTGTTGCATTACTCCACCCCAATAAGTTGTGCCTTTTTTCTCTCTCTCTCGCTCCCTCTCCCTTCCCCCCACCCCACACATGTGCCCTCTAGCAATTAAAAAATTAGTGACATTAATTTTAATATAATATTTTTATTTAATCCTATATATCCAAAATGGTATTTTGACAAGTAATCAATATAAGATATAAAAGGATCTGCATTCTTTTTATTTTCTACCAGGTGTTTGAAACCTAGTGTTAAAACATTTTATAGCATATTACAATACAGAGTAGCCACATTGCAAGTTCTCAGTAGCCATATCGGGCTTGTGGCGAACATAGTGGACACACAGCTCTAAAGAATAGTTATAGATAAACAGTAGAGATGTCTGAAATCAAATGTCACATTATATGATTAGAGAATTTTTCTATAACTAAAAATTTTAGTGAGACAGAACATAGAATTTATCAGGTTCTCAAATGTGTGAGGTTTCTTCCCCACCATGACCAGACTCCTCCCAAAATGTCTCAAGAAATACAAGCCTTGCATTTAACTCTGGAATGACTCATTTCTTCTGACCCATTTTCCCAACTGCTGATTCTATTTACATTCTCTCTTGTAACAAGACCAATTCAGTCTGTTATTAAACAGTTGTGAATTTAACTTATCCCTTAAAATAGCACCTAGAGAGTACTCAGGGTATTGACTTGGTTCATAGAAAATAACCTGAAACAAAATAAACACTACCAGAATTAGTAGAGACAATGACCAAAATAAAATACAGTATATTAGACCTTTTCCTTATGGTAATTCACTAGAAATAAATTACACATCAGGGCATTGTGCCCACATGGTATATGAGAGGCTCCCAAGATTTGCTTAAACATATCAAGAAAAGTACTAGAAAGGTCAGTAATTGATCAAAGCACAGAGCATTTTATTCCTTATTCTCCTCTTTGGATTAACTCCCAAATTACTTTCGCTACATAAGTTAGCCACCCCACATTGTACATCAGTTTTATTTTAGTATACTTTGTGATTTCCTCGGATGGTATTTTATAAGACTTCCTCACAGTGACATGGAGGGGGAGAGTCGTTGCGTTAAATATAGTAAGTTATGGCATTGAACTATTGCTCTAGTCTGGGAAATCAAGCTTTCAGTAAGTGAGATCTTCCTGTCGTTTTGCTTTCTCTTAAACAAGAACAAATTTTGCATGTAGTGACAAATAATCTTTGTTAAACCTTTCTGGATTTGTCTCTCAACAATGATTTAAACGGTGTGATGTAGTTCCTAAAAGGGCTGATGTTACTGATCTTCCACCATAGGATGGTCCCTTTAAAAACAACCAGGAGCTATTAGCAGCAATATTTGGTGTGTTTAATTGATTATTCTTTGTGTTTGTGATTATTATTTACATGCATTAAGCATATTAAAAGCTTCAGTCATATAACCCATATTATTTTACTATGAGTAGAACAAAATAAAATCACCCTCGCCAATCCATGGCGTGGTGGTTAAGGTGGCTGGATCTCTCATAACCAACTACATGGTTCTAGTCTTGAACCCAGTGGCTTGAAAACAACACCAGGCATGTGTGCCACATGACCAAAAATCATGAGAAGAGGGAGAGAGAGAGAAGAGAATGGATTGTGGCATGACCATTCCCCATGGGGAGTGCTTTCTCACTTTCTCTCTCTCTCTCTCATGAGCACACGTGCCTTCTAGTATGTGTGTGTGTGTGTGTGTGTGTGTGTGCGTGTGTGTGCGCACGCACGCGCGCACAATCAAGTGAAAGTAATTTATTTATTTATTTATTTATTTATTTATTTTGAGAGATTTTCACTATAGGGCCTGTGCGCTTGCCACACAGACAGTGAGACATAGAGACAGAAAGCGAGAAATCACCCCCCAGGGGGGATGGTCACGCCGCAATCTCTTCTCTTCCATTCTCCTCTTGGGATCTTAGGCATGCACGCACACGCGCCCGGCGTGAGTTTTAAGCCACCAGGTCCGGGACGCAAACCACGGTCGACTACGTGGGAATCCAGCGGCATAGCCATTATGCTAACTGCTGGTTCCCAGTAATTTATTTTTTTTAAAAAAACAAGGGCCAGCCAGTGACTTGGTTAAGGCAGCTGGATCCCACATGACCAACTTCACAGTTCCAGTTCTGGATCTGGCATCTTGAAAAGCATTCCAGGCACATGTGAGTGCATGCCCAAAATCCACAGAGGAGAGTAGAAGAGAAGGGATTGTGGTGTGACCAGCCCTCCAGGAGGAGGTGATTTTTTGTTTTCCCTCTTTGTCTCGTGGGGGCACATACACCCTATAGAAAAGTTGTTTTTTTTGTTTTGTTTTGTTTTAATTTTTAAAAAAAGGGAAAGAAAGAAAATCCCTGTTTAACTTTCAGAAAACAAATGGAAAAGTCAACCCTGTAATTACAGTTTTTCTAATCCAGTCACCTTTCTTCAAAATAAAAGGGCTGTTTAGAATCACAGGAAGATTTAAATCTCAATCTTATAAGCATTTTCCACTTTTTCTCCTTTGTCCAATCAGAAGAACGAGGAAGACAAAATTCACGATGAGAATAACAAAAACAATTAAACTAAAATTGAGATATATTGATACTGAAGTCTGGCTATGCATAACATGCATCTCAATGTGTATCCAGATTTAAATGACAAATATTGAACCATGTAAAATTTGAGGATAATGGATTAACTATGCCAATATCAAGTATTTTATGTTGATTGGTCTCCTTACCACTAAGATAATGAAGAAGCTTTGAAAGTGACATCTTACTATTCATTTCATCCTCAGAAAAGGGAGATTGACTTCAGTTACGTTTAAGATGGTTAATGTTGCTTTGTTGGCATCGTTTCAGTTTTTAACTGTGATGTAACCTACAAGCACATTCTTTTTTCCTTCCCAGCACTGTGATAAACATTAAAAAGTTGGCCTTTCCTGCCCTATAGTTATTTTAAAACTGTACAACGTTTAAGAAGTTTGTAAAACAAGGTTTTTAAACTTCTTAACTTAGTCACTTTCACAAAGCCCTAGTCTCTTTCCTATGATGTAATGTCCCCTCTGTATTAAGGCAGTCTATAGCTTCTTCTTTTAACTGATGTCTCTTACTGAAAGAAAGGTTATTGACATATCAAAGCTATGTTGAAATCACTGCTTCCGTACATGGCATGATGGAGGCATACCTGAACTAAAGTGACAAAACAAAATGAAATATTTATTTCATAAACAGAAAAAAGTGGGGGAGACCTCAAAGAGTTTGTGGATCTGCTTTATACACAGACTGTTTCTGTAAGTAGTTAAACATGGTCAATTGGAGTGTGAGTCTCTTGAATGACCTGTATAACACTTTGAAATCCTTAGCAATCGGCGTTGATTATTGCCTAATCAATTGACCCACTGGGAATGATAGCCATAGGACAGCCATACTGTTTTGAACCATGATGCCCAAGCGTCAACCAGTATCTACAATTCATTCTTTATCTCTTCTTTCGTTCCTTTTCTCCAACAGTCTGCCTCTTCCTTTTTCCTCTCTGAAAACTAAGAGATCCACTGGAATTATCTTCTGGAACTTCTTAATCAAAGTTCAGAACTGTTTATACAGTATCTCTTTTGATGCTGTTGTTGCAAGTTTTCAAGTCTATTCCATGCATTATAGAAAAGTATATTTAAAAAAAAAAAGTGCTTGGCCTCACTGATTCCCATAGGAGTCAGAATGTTTATTTCTAAAGATAAAATAAACACATGAGTAGCATCTTTTAGCTCAGATTCTTCTAAGGGAAGGCTCTGTTAACATATCTGTAAAAAGAGAGTGGATTCGTTTTCTTATTTGATGACATGAGAAGCATTTTTCATTCTGCCTCATCATTCTGATACAGAACCTTTCTTTCTTCTTGTTCTACTAATTTATACACGTATTTCTGTAACAGACCCAGTGCTTTTATGCGTTTTTCTTCAGATAAGTCAGCAAATACATAGAATGAGACAGAGCAGTAAAGAACATCAAGTTTCTGTCAAAACAGTTCATAAATATTCAATAGAGTTCTGCAATATGTAGGAAGTTATGAAGATGGCATTAAGATACCAGTAAATCCAAAGAAAACCTATGCTAATCAAGCTATCATATCTTATTATATTTTATTCTTTTATCACTTTATTATCCTTCAGTAGTATAAATGTGACCCCCAAAAAAGCTACAAATCTGAAACCTGTTCTGGTAAGAAAGAATTTCCACCTTTTCCTGGGTCAGGACTATCTATCTAACCAGTGTATCAAGGTCTCCCGGTAGATCCAAAAGTCTAATCTGGGAGTTATATTTCCAAGCCACTTAGTACTAACATCATCCTCTGTCAAGAGTGACTGACCTAATATTCAAATGTTGCTGGCATCTTGATGGCAGGGAGGCCTGGTTGCAAAAGGACTCTGGACAAAGAGCTTAAAGGAGATCACCTCCCACCTCCATTCCTCTTGGTAACCTCAATGCCCTCAAGAAATTTAAAAATAAAAAATAAAAATATTTCCAAAAGGTTTAAGATATTGTACCTTAAATGGTAGAACTGAGATGACATTTTTTAATCCGATAAAATCAACCTTTTATTATCCCTAAGACTGAAGTATTGTTAGAGAAAGAACTAACAAATCAGTAGTATGATTTTCTTTACACGTATCCTCTTAACTTGTTTCAATATGGAGATGACTTGCAATACCACTGCCTGTTTCTTATTTGTACCAAACCCTTTCAATCAAACAGGCACTAAATTCAATGAGTTGCACTGTTAGTACATCACTGTAGTTAAAAAGTATTGCTCACTCCAGGGGGCCAAGCAAAGGCTATTGACATGCTTGCTTGATGTATGAAAAGACAAATTAGTCCCCCATCCTGTCTGCCAGCAGGGTACAATGACCCGACATGGAAAAGTCAACTCGAACTACTGTATATTTACGTTTTTTTCCCATGAAACTTCAGAGTCACCAAATCAACTGTGTGTAGTGTGCAAATTACATGCAAGCTAACAGAATGTGAAATTCATTTGAGAAAGGCTGTGTGGTTTATTTTAACTATGGGCTGTGCCATATGGCACTAGTGGCTATGGTTTGACCTGGAAGCATCGTTGGGCAAGAAAAGACAGGGAGAAATGAGTTTAAACAAAATGCATTTCTGAATGTAATTGTTCATTACTCATGGCCTGGGTGCTACCCCTGATTCATTCTCAGTTGTTTTGTAATGCACTAAGCAATAGAAGAGAGTCCTTTTTGTTTTAGAGACACTTGGTTGGAGTAAAATTGGACCAGGTAGGAAGGCTGGAAACAGTCATGCTTCCTTTCCCTCCTTGTTGAGGGGAAACACTGAATCCGTTTATTTAGTTTAATGAATAGAACATATTTTGTTTGTTTTGCCCAAGGGCATGTGTGCTCAGCACTGAAAGAAAGCGGGAGAAAGTGCCCCCATGGGGTGTGGCGATACCACAATTCTCCCTTCTCCATCCTGCTGGGACTCTGAGCACACATACACATGTGTTAGGAATGTTTCTCAAGCCACTGGGTCTGGGCCTTGAACCTTAATGTCAGCCATGTGGGATCTGGTTCCAGTAACCATTAGGTCACCAGGCCAGCCAGAACATGGGTTTTGTTTTTGGTGTTTTTTGTTTTTTGTTTTCTTATCATATATAAAGTAATTGAGGTTACTATGAACTGAAGATGTTCTCATATTTGCCTTTTAATGCAATTCGCACCCATAAGAAAAACCCACTTGGGGGGAAGTACCTATGTACCTTTCATAATAAGGTACGTCATAATTAAGGATTAAAGATAGGACAATAATTAATGTAAAATAAAATTTCTCTAAATTTTTTACTGTTGGTGATTTAAAAGCATAGTTAAGGAATATTTCTTATGGAACTATGTTACAATTCAGCTAATAAGAATATGGGAATGTGAAAGTTGGAAACTAATCACCTAAACACAGTATGGCCTTAAATTGAAAACAAGGGGAGCTATGAAAGATGGACACAATTCTTTGAAAGAGTTCTTTAAAACCTGCCCTTCCTCAGCATTTACACAATTCTGTGTTAAGTTAAATTCATCTGGGGAATTTTAAAAGAAGGACTAGGTAGGGATCAGCAGTTAGCATAATGGCTACGACTCTGGACTCTCATGTAGTCGACTGCATTTCGAATCTCAGACCCTGTGACTTAAACTCACATTGGACACGTGTGCGTGCATGCCCAAGATCCCCAGAGGAGAATGGAGGAGAAGGGGAATGCTTTCTGTCTCTCTGTCTGTCTCTGTCTTTCTGGCGAGTGCACA
>NW_006159844.1:6951795-7012386 GCF_000334495.1 Tupaia belangeri chinensis | reverse complement strand
ATAGAAAAAAAACCCCAAAAAAAAAAAAAAAAAAAAAAAAAGGAATAGGCCTTACTGCATATAGCTTGCACTTACTGAGAATCAACATATTATAGTGCTATGTTGTAAGTTGTTTAACTAATGTTATACTAATGCCATGAATAATGTAAAAGAACCAACTTCAACTTGATCAAATCAAGCACAAGAAAAAAGCAAAACTTTTTTCAACCCTAAATACTCATCCTTTATTCATTCAATAAACATTGATGATAGACATACTACATACTGGTTCTCAATGGACAAAAGAATAGGGTAAGTCAGTAACTGGGAATTTAAAGGTATCTAATTAACACTAGATTGTAGCTCTATTTATTTTTCCTACTTTAAACCATTACAAAGTGATGTCTGTATATCAAGTAAAAAAGTTCCCAGTCTCTATTTTTGTAGTGTATTTTGAGGCACAGAATTTAGTGCCAGGAAACATGAGTTCTAGTCTGTGTTGTTACCTTGTCAGCCTTCATAAGGAAAAGACAAGGCAAATGTTTAGTGAACAAAGTGGTGGAACAAGAGTAAGCCATTTGGTCTTAAAACTCTGCTTCTACTGCTACTACCAAACAGCTCGGTTAAATTTAAAAAGCATTTTAACTTCTCAGAACTGTAGAGTTCTCACCTGTTAAATAAAGGGGTATTGAATAAAAGGTCATTGATGGGTGGGTTTTAAGGTCTCTCCTAGCTCTAGAATTAAAATAAGTGAAGTCAAAGTAGTATGAAAAATGTTGACAGTGTTAGATATATGTAAAATATGATAGAAATGATAATGATTTGAGGTGCATGTATAAGTAAATTTTTGTGTAACCCCATATCTATTTTGGTTTAGTACACCTCCTTTTATGCCTTCTTTTGATCCAAAGTCCAATGGCAGAGGAGCCCAGGAGCTTGTCAAACTACCTGCCCTCAGTTTCCCTCTTCATGGTTCTCACCCAATAGTGCTCTCTCCTGTTAAAATTGAGTCTGAAAGGTAGAGGACCTCAGAGGTTGTTGCTTAGCCTCTGCGGCTGCAGACACTATTTCCTGAGAGGTAGTAGGTCAAGTCAAGAACCTTGAACCAAATTCTGTCTCTACCACTGTTCTGTTCCAGTACTCAGGTTCTTCTGTAAATGGGGCACTCATACCATTCAAACGACTGTTTTCAGGATGAATCAGAACATTGTAAAAAGTACCTGCACATAGTATGTAGCTGTTAGAGTTGTCAGAGCTCAAAGCATGGACTGCCCCTGCTGCACCCTCTACTGGTTAAAGAGATGTCTCAACGAGCCAACACGGAGTTACAGAGGAAGATATATCTCCATGTGTCATCCATTCTTACCCACTACACAGCAGCAGCAGGCATTTGGGAAGGTCTTATTCTCACGAAGCTATTTCCTCTGCATGGTTTCACTGACGTTTCAAACTTAGGCTGTGAGGCAGGTAAAGCAGTACTGTTCTTATCCCAGTCTTCAGTGTCACTGCCTTGCAGAGATGGTCTCCACGTGGAATACAATTTGGGTGTTCTCCAAAGATCTGAAGAAGAATACTGTTGCCCCTTTTATAATACAACATTGAAGCCCAAGGAGGTTAAATGAATTGTCCAAGGTCACACAGCTGAGGAAGAAAACATTCTGATCTGCAAGTCCAGTTACATCTCCACATAGTTGGTGCTTTCCTCTCTACACCATATGGCCTTCACTACAGTATATAAAGACTATGATGGTGTTGATTCTCAGTGTCAACTTCCCCATCAAAATTAGGCTTTAAGGGGGTCAGCAGGTGGCATGGTGGTTAAAGCACGGGACTCCCACATGGCTGACCACAGTTCTAGTCCCAGACCTGGAGGCTTGCTTTCCTACTTTCTCTCTCTCTCTGTCTCTCTCTGGTCAAATTGAACAAATAATAATGATGATAATAAATGAAATAAAATAATTCTTTAAAAAAAAAAAGATCAGGCTTTAAGGTATCATGCAGGGAAACCCATGAGGCCCTTGGAGGAGAAAATCTTCCCCATGCCACAAGGCAATATGAGACATTGTGACTCAGTATTGTTCTAGAGGTGTCCCATACTCAGGACATTATTTTCTGGAAAGGAAATCCAGTTGTAGAGGTAGTGGCCTGTTCTTCCTCTCTGTAAGACATGAATATTCAATAACCTGAACCCCCCAAAATGTATTTTATGTCCCCCACTTCTGTTGTCATCTCATCGCAATCTTCGCCAAAAGGCACATTGCAGTATTAAAGAAAAAAAAATCGGAGTTTGAGAAAAGTGACAGAAATATTAAAGTGCTGCATTTGGACTCCATGGAAAATGAGAGCGACTTCCTCATATTCACTAATCCCCAAACAAAATAACCATCAAGAAATATTAAAACATACATTTTATTAGTTTCATTTAATTTCTTAATTGCTCAAAGTCAGTTTACCCATTTATTACTGTGAGAAGTGCTTAGAGGCAAGGCGCACATTAAAGGGATTATTTCTATGTAATCCCCCCCTCCCAGAGGGTAGGAGCTGATCACTGTGAATCCCGATTTACACTCTGTAACAATACCAAATGGAGGAAATAGGTATTGTAAAATGATATAGTCAGTAGTTGGGTAATACAGTAGGAGAATGTAATTTAATAGCAAGAGAAAGTACCTCATTTTCGGTAAAAGTTATGTGAACCTTTTTTCAGGAATAGCTATTAACCAAACTGAATTTAGTCTCCTATATTTCTGGCTATACCTCTGTTAATTGATTGATGTTGAAGATGTATAGCCTGTTAAGATTTTAATCAAATGGTGTCTGGGAGTAGCTGCGATCATTTTACCAGCACTTGGAGTTGTGGGGATCATAATTGCTCTGAGTATTACGCTCTCTGTGACAGATCTTCCTCCGCCAGCCTTCTTGGCAGAAAAAAAAGAGTTCAGGCACTCAGGTGGAATTTAGAGAGATGCTAGAAATTACACAGGAAAGGGAAATGAGGTAGGTGGGTTGGAGGTAAATGTCCACCAAGAAACTTGTGACAGTCTGACATTGTGGCAGCTTCCGTGGTTCTTCATAGCTGGCCTGAGACCAGTACACTCCAGAGGACTGGGAAACCCATTAGTGACCTGGGAAAGAGCCTTTGCTTGTCCTGTCACAGATCCATCACTCCCTGCTGTAATACCCATAACCCAAGTACATTGCCTTAGCAGCATTATTGCTATTCTTAGAAGGAGATAAAAGTTAGAACATTAGAAGAGTACAGAGGAAAGGCCAATCCTTACCAGCAACTTCTGCCCCCTCAAACAGCTCACAAGCCAGACACACAGGTCATGTCTGACAGCACTGAAATAAGGTAGTGCCTTCATTTCAGGCTGAAATGTTTCTGATGTTTGATATTCATTCTCTTCCTTTAGAGGCAGCCTAATTCAAAGAGTACACAAAATAAAACTTTTTTTTTTTTTAAAAAAAAGCCCTCAAGGAGATCTGTACTGTGTATTTTATTAGATTGAAGGCAAAACAAGCTGATACCAGCAGAAAAAAAAATGGCTGCTTCAGACCCCAGCTGACCTCTTTTGCATGGAAAATTCTCCATATGATTACAGAACTAATGAGTAATATTTAATGAAAACATTATGCCTTTGCATATACTTGTAAGCAGCACTCCTAACATTTAAATTTGCATAGAAATAAGATGATATGTGTAAAATGCATCTTGGAAATCTGTGTGTTTAGAGGAGAATACTCGTTCGCTATCTTCTGCTGTTTCTATAGCTGTTTCCATACAAAGGCCAAACTTCTCAATAAGGAAACTGTAGAATTCAGTCAATCATCCTGTTGACACCAAACATGCAAGTATTTGATGATGCGTGGATAAAATAGCTGAATGCCAGGCAGACTTGTCCACATTTCAGAGAATGTTTTGGCTTTATGCAAACAACAGTGTAGGAGGAAAAAAAAAAAAGAACGGGCTAAACAATTGCTAAGTAAATACATGCGAAAACAAACAAACCAAAAAAGATTTTTATAGCTCTTTCAACTTCCAGAATCCTTAAGTATTTGAAGTTAAAGCCTTAGAGCCAGGATTGTTTCTGAGACCTGAGTATATGTATTTCTCTTTCTACTCAATCGAATGACTGTGGTACTGAATTTATAAATGGAAAAGCCTCTGACATCTGTCTTTCCCACCCTTTCTCTTCCCCCTCTAGGTGGAGCTGACAGGCAGCAGTGTCTTTGACTATGTCCACCCTGGGGACCACGTGGAGATGGCAGAGCAGCTGGGCATGAAGCTCCCACCAGGGCGGGGTCTCCTCTCCCAGGGCACCGCCGAGGACGGAGCCAGCTCAGCATCTTCCTCCTCTCAGTCAGAGACCCCAGAGCCAGGTGGGAATTGCAAACCCAACGTGTGGGTTGGTGGGCAGGACCTTTGCCAAATGAATATGCTCAAGTTACCCATGTGAAGAGACTATAAATAGGTGTAAGGGTATTTAACAATTCTGTGCAGCTTTCAGTCCCATGCAGTAATTAAATAAGGAAGAGATTTGAAAATAAGAAGACATTTTAATAAGTATAATCCAGAGATCTAATTTCAGTTGAGCAATACATAAAGAAGGTACTAGTTCCTTCAGTTTCTCTTTCAAATTACTGGAGGGAAAAGCTTCTGATTTGAAATACCCCCCTTCCTTTTTATTGTTAACCATGGCTAAATGTAATGCACTTATTTATTATTCAGCAGAATCTGTGGCAGAGGCAGTTTGAATATTAGCTTGTGCAGAATTAAAAGTATTAGGGCCTTGCAGAAACCTTGGTTTCTTTTTTTTTAAGCATCAGAAGGTACTTGAAAGATGTGAACAGATAAATTAAGGCTAAAAAGAAAACAGAAATGGCTACATTTTAAACTGCCTTTCCACCCTCAGTATTTAATTAGATCAATTGTATAGAGGAATGAACAGAGGTGACATTCCTCATTGGGATTCCTTCCAGGACTCTTATAGACTTTGCATTCAGAATGTTCCCATTTTCATTGTGTTGTACTGATGATAATTTAAGTATTAGGGGAAAATCCATTTATAAATTAAACAAAATGACTTGATATCCATCAGTCCCCTAGTTCATCAAGCTGTTCAAACACGGGGAAGATTGGCTGGTCGGCCTGGGTCTTCCGAGAGCGCTGGTAATTAGATCTGCGAAGGATTTATTCTTTGCTGATTGGGGCTTTAAATTAATTGAAGTTCCACATTTGTGGTTTTGTCCTTTTTGTACTTTTTTAGAGGAGATATTTCATATTCTTGTGTGGTGGAGTGCTTGGCCAAGCAGCAGTGGTTTAAATGTTAATTTTTCTCATGAGAAGTTTAAGATTTTTAATGAATCAAGGCCTGATTTGAAGTGCAAAGTTTTATTTGCTTACTTGGGAAATTATTTTTGCACTCTTTAAAGATGCTAGTACTTTACTTGATCTGTTGTTTTAAAATAGATTCACAATACCAAAGCATTTTATTAGAAAGAAAAATGGGAAAACCTATCTAAGATTGATAGTAAAATAACTTTACATACTTCTGAGAAAAATACTTCAATTTGGCCTGCCTAGGGGAAAAAAAAATCTCAGTATGTTTGCTCACACAGAAAGGAAGAAACATTTCAACTCCATTTTGAACTAACCCATGTTTCTTCATGGAAGTTGATGAAGCTTCTAGTACATTCATTATTCTGTAGCATTGGTGAACATCCTTTTTCAGTAAGGTCCATGCATGAGAAAAGAGAATATTTTAAACTTCTTTTTTATTTAATTGCCTAATGGGATGTGACCACATCACAATGCTTTCTTCTCTATTTCTCCATCTTGGATATCCATGTATATGGTGCCTGTTTGTTCTTCAAGTTGTCAGGGCCAGGATTTGGAATCCAGCTCCCTAAACAGATGGATTCCAACCCCTATCTTAAAAAATATATTTCTAAGAGTGAGAGACAGAAAAAATAAGCACAGCACCCTCAATGGGGGCTCATGTACCCACTAAACACAGGTTGACAAGGGAACTGAGCCGGCGATCTGTATGGTTCCAGCTCCACACAAGCAGTGTGCTGCTGCCATTCCACAGAGCCAGCCCTGAAGTCTATGGCTTACCCTTTAAAAATGAAAATAATTTTGTTCAGGGCAGAAGTCATACAGTCTCATACCACAGCTCACTGACTTTACTGAATAGATATGTCATTAAAATGTTTATATCTTAGAGTATTTGAAAGGCAGTGCATGAAAAAGTTTTCTATTCTCTCATTCTGGGGTTGGATTAGGAAAACTTATTCATCTAGTGTAAAAGAATTTAAGTTTTTAAGCCTTTGTGTGAAGGAAGGCCTTGCAAACGTGGACTTTGTTTACTTGGATCACAAACATACTCAACCATTCCTCCACAGCAAACCCAGCAGGTAACCTTTCCATTCTCTGCTGGAAGCTGCCCCTGAACTTACAAAGTAGCCCACCCCGTTGTTGAGCAGTTTTAATAGATAATAGAACATTATTCCTAATGAGGAGCTAAAATCTAATGTCTTCCCTCTAAGAACACATTTCAGATTTATTCTTCTTTCTGTATTACAACTTCTCAAATATATGAAGTCAGATATATCAAGTCCCCCCCCCACCTTCTGGGTCAAACAGTGCTCATTCCATACCACTATTCAGTAGCATGTTCATAAGCACCTCAACACCTTAATCGTGCTACCATGGCTGTGCTTCAGTTTGAGGGTGACCCTCTAAAGAAAAATCTGGTTCTCAGAACTGAGCTCAGCCCTCTAGCTGGATTGTGATTATTACAAAGCAGGACTGTCACCTTTCTCAGTATAGGCTACTCTTCTTCTGTTAATGCAGCCTAAGGTTGAATTAGATCCTCTTAGAAGCCAGATCATCCTGTCGATTCATGTTGAGCTTGATGTCTCATCCAACACGTGCTGAGGAAAGAAAATATCCACAGTCCATATACTAGTTGTGCTAAGGTGTCTGTCCTAGGCTAAAGTGAAGGTAAAACAGCAAACCCAAATGTTTGAATACAAGTGCTCTAAATCTCATGCCTGCTAGGAAGTACTAGCATATATAAAACAATCTAGGTGTACCATTAGAACTCAATTCTCATAATTTAGAACTCAGTTCTCATAATAGAACTCAGTTCTCATAATAGGAGCTATGAGAGAATCTGTCCTTTATCACTGAAGTGTGATTGAAAGGTACTAAACATATACTTGAGCTTCCTTCCCTTAACCTTCACGAGGACTCCTAACTAGTGAGATTTGAAACTCTGCTTTTCACATCCTTAATGATCTGGGCCCATTAGGTAAGAGGGGTGTAATTAGGCTCTCTCTTCTTTGATGGTGAGTATGGCTTTCACCTTTAGAGAATGTTAAGCTACCTTAACCTTAAAAGTCTGTAGTGTTGGTTAGCCTCAAACTTTGGCTTAGAAAAGCAATTAGAGTGACTGCTCAAATACTAAAAAGCAGCGTAGGGTGCTACCTTGAACGAAATATCTTCACTAATGCAGATGATCGCTCCAAGGGAATTACTTAAAAAGTTCATGTCAGGCACTACATCCCAAAGCTGCTTATGTTTCTTAAAAGCTGAGCGAATTTTAACAAGATTTTCTAATTCTTAATAACACGAAGGAACATTTTTGAAGACTGTTGTTCATTGCCTCATAATCTTTTAAACTCTGATAAAGCACAGATTCTTTTTCAAATAGTAGTGTAATTTGGTTGGAAAAGGGCTATCGATATGCGGTTATTATGAAAATGAAAGGACTAGTAGGTATGGAATTTTTCAGAAGCCTTGATGTGTTCAGTGTAGCATTACTAAATGACTGAAATCTAAATAACATTTGGCATTATAATAAAAGGAAATAAGTGACTAAACCAGTCTAAGAGGCAGTGAGACTGTGCCATAATAGGAATTCTATTTCTAAGAACTGTCAGTCCTGTGATTGTCTTGTCTTGAATCAGTCTCAAGATAATGGGGGTGTAGGGGGTGCTATTGACTGCACAGCAAACCCAGATATTTTATTTGTATGCACATTTATTAATAGTTTCGAAAATATAGTGTTTTAGATAAATCTTAGGTCATGCATAAGAAAAAAAATATGAGCGGCCTTGTTTAAGAAGTTATGATTTGTACATTTTAGAAACTGGCCTGCAGGCAGCCCTTTCTCCCTCCCTCAGCCAGGCGCCTGTAACGTGAGGGACACTGAACCCAGGAACATCCCCTTCGGATGGTTCATTTTCTTTTTGTAGTTCTGCTTGTATCTTTTCATTACCCTTAATGAGTCTGCAATGCTATCCTTTCTTCTCATAAATGTCAATGTTGTGTTTTTAAGCTTAGGAAACAGAAAGTTGTTCTTTGAAAAGTCCTGGAGGAACTTCAAAAATCTCCCTATGTTAAGCCATAAAATTGTTGTATTTCTACTCCCTTTTTGGTAAAAGAGTTTTATTTTCTCCAATCACAAAATTAATTTATGCCCATCATGACAAATCCAACCTAGAAATACCTACTATTCTTGTATGTGTGCTATATAACCTTCTAGATTTTTGTTTCTATTTTTACGTACACATATAGATGTGTAGTATTTTTTCCTTTTTGGTATTGTAATATCAAAACCTACAATTTCATTTAACTTTTTAGCATCTTTCCCCTTTATGTTTCTCTCATTCAGATAACATTTCCTTCCTAACTTCAGCAGTTTCTGTCCCACTAGCTAGTGAGCAGGTCCTACTATAAGACCATGGCCAGGAGTAGCCTTCCCGGCTCCACCTTGGAATGAATTCCACCAGGACAAGAGGTTCTTGCAGCTTATTGAATGGGTGTGAGTTCATGGAAGGAGAAATCAATACTGTACCAGGATTTAGACAATTTAGCAAACTAGTGGGACAGACTAAAACATCACAGTTAACTCATTAGTTACCTAAAATTCAGGTTAGCATAGTTTGATAGCCTTTTTTCTGTGGGGTAAGATAATCATTAAATACTCTGCTCTTTAAGCTATCCTGAGTATTTTAAAGGCAAGTAAAACTGAAACAGTAAAATATTTGCCTGAAGAGAAATAATCTGCATCTTCTACTTAAGCCTTCATGCTGTGGTAACTTTGAGCTTTTCTAGATAAAACAGGAACTCAGTTCCTCTGACTTCAAGAAATGATTTTCACAATAAGTGAAGTAAGTTGGGGAACAAATGCTGAGGAATAACAATACAGAACATAAAAATATATGTGAAATTAATACTGTGCTTAAAAAGTGCTTAAATAATTTTCCCATGGAAATACAAATATATCTTATATTTATCATCTGGCTAGTATGTGGTTGCACCAGAAGGAGTTTGTTGTTTTGGGATTGGTTCAGGTTTCTTATCAATGAACTGAATTTAGAAGTCAGGCAAGGGAAACCATCTTACTAACCCCACATCCCACCCCAGTCCCCAGACAATGTGACTGTATCTACAGCACTTTCTGCTGTACTGCAAATGTCAAACAGAAGGTGTAATGGATTTAATATTAGCGCTGGCCAAGGTGTTGAGGGAGCTGTTAATAATGTCACTCCAGTTATTGATCTGAAGCCTTTAAAAATCAGAGAAAAGTGAGAGATCCCTTGCTAGGGGAAAGGCATACAGTGACTAGTTTTTATTGCCAATATATTTCTACATATAGAGTGGCAACTTTCTGGAATTACGTTATCACCATTAATCTCTGAGATTTTTGGAGTCATTATGTGGTAAGATAATATCATGGAGACTACTCTGCATGCTAATACTGAAAGACTGAGCCAAGTTCTTCTAGATGTAAATAGGGCTTAAAATACAGTATTCAGACATTAGCAGTAGATTATACTTGATGAGACAGTGTTGGATTCACTGCAAGTGTAAACGACAAGCTATAGTCACTAGGATGAGCAGTACTCAACTTTTGCCTTTCTAAAACTCTGAATACAAACCATGTAGCCATTAACTTAAGATAGGAATGGATTTTGTTCTTAAAATTCAGAAAACTGCTAATCCTTCAATCCGAATGGCAGTTTGCATGCAATGAAATAGTCCCAACTAATAAATGAAATTAAAATGTATAATTTATGTTGAATGTTTATCAAACTGTAAACACACGTTTAATTCCTTTCCATATTCATAGTACATAAGCAAAGATAAATCCATCAGATAATGTACCACAGTGATCTCTGATGGATTGAATATGAAATGCCTCTCTTCTGGGGCTGGAGCAATGATCTGGACAAGTTCACAATTCCCCTAGACAAGCCTGACTCTTTTTTTTTTTTTAAACTAAGTTCTAAAGTTTCCTTTATTACTTATTCTTCAATTTTAAAAAATTTATACAAAAAATAAGCAATGTGTCTGACTCTTGTAACACTCAGAGCCACATCTATGTGGCAAATCTAATAGTTAGAAAGCAATCCAACAAAAACTAATCTTTTTGTAACCCAAAGAGATCATTTAGCCATAAACTTAGCTTATACCACCCCCCCCAAAATTAGACATTTTTTTTCTTGCAAATTTTGAATAAAGATGTGTTTTCCTTTTTTTGGCTACAGGGCATGTGTGCTTACCCGAGAAAGATAGAAAGTGAGAAAACACACCTCTGGTGGGTGGCCTCACCACAATTCCTTTTCTCCCCAGATTTTGGACACACATACCTGGTATGTTTTTCAAGCTGCCATTCTGAACCATGCAGTTGACCATGTGAGATCCGATCCAGCTGCCTTAAAACCACTGCCACTGCTGGCTCAAGCTAATACTCTTGGAATGACTGCCTCACCAAATTTAAAATGATTCTTTGGTCTCACAGAAGCTACCTTGATGCAGTGCCATTTTTTTATGCAGAAAATCGACTTTTTAAAAATAGGCAGTAGTTAAATGAAACAAATTTTTTTGCCATAGTATGCTGACACTCACTGAAAAAAAAGGGGGGGGGACTTTTTCACCCCTCCTACCCAAGGGGAGTGACCACAGCACAATACCTTCTCTCAGGATTTTAGACACACATGCACCCAATGTGTTATCAAGCCTGCAGGTCTAGGACTCAAACCACGTAATCAGCCCTGTAGGATCCAACTGCCTCAACCACCATGCCACAAGGTGGCCTAAAAGTTGACTATCCCTCCTGGGGGTAGATTTCTCACATTATCTCTGTTTCTCCAGAGAGCATATTATGCCCTTTTGCAAAAAAAAAAAAAACTAAATAAATAAAAGTCACCTTTATCTCCAATTAAGCTACACAAGATCACCTGGAACTGCCACAGATAGAAACGTATCTTCCAGGGAACCAGCAGTTAGCGTAATGGCTATGTCGCTGGACTCCCATGTAGTCGACCGCGGTTCGCGTCCCGGACCCGGTGGCTTAAAACTCACGCCGGGCGCGTGTGCGTACGTGCCCAAGATCCCGAGAGGAGAATGGAGGAGAAGGGATTGCGGCGTGACCATCCCCCCTGGGGGGTGATTTCTCGCTTTCTGTCTCTATGTCTCTCTCTGTCTGTCTGGCGAGCGCACACGCCCTATAGCGAAAAAACCTCTCAAAAAAAAAAAAAAAAAAAGAAACGTATCTTCCACTGTTCTTTTCTGGTATACAAAGCCAAGGCACAGGTATCCCTTAATTTGTGTGTATGGTAAGAACATTTGCAAAGTAATCTGGTACTGCTAGGATCTGAGGAAGCTAAAGAAAAGTACAATACAATCTCTTCTTCCTACTGGGCTCCCCTGGCTCAGACCTGAGCTCCGCCCTTTCCAGGCCAGCTCCCAGAATGCACAGCTGCAGCCCCTGGCATCCCTTGGCACCTGACACCTTGACTCATGAAAATCAGTGTTGGCGACTCACTTAGCTACAGAAAGGCAGCCTTTTTGTTCCAGAAAAGATGCTGGATCTCAGCATAGTTCTGTGTGCCATTCCAAAAGTAACATTCTCTTCTGAAATTTCAATCACAAGGGTTGCAGCTCAAAAAGGCACTGCTTTTATATAAATTAATATGATGGTATTGACAGGGTAGTAAATGTTTTGTTCAATAATGGAAGCACAGGGCTCTTATCCAAATACGCAATGAGCTCACTCAGTTTTTTTCTTTCAACTTTCCATTTAAGGTTTAGGAAATCAGTTTTTTAAACCATTTTTTAACAGTTTTTATATATAGCATTCTAGGTCATAATTTTGACTTCACTTTACCTCTCATGATAAGGGGTACAATTTTTTATTTTCTAAAATCAAACCCAAGACACATTGTTAATGATGACCTCTTTTTCCTCATTTCAAAAATTAAAAAGTCGCTATATTTGTCACTGGATAATTAAAAATTATAGATTCTATTTCTATAACTCTTGCCTTGAATCAAGCACAAGTTATTTGCTTTTAATGTATACTGCTGCCAAGATATTTCATTCCCGTCCAAATTATACCATTCTGAATTCTTCATCTGCACTAAACAGCAGACTTACGAAGGATCAGTTACCTGGCATTGACTGAGCTTTGCAGGGTGCACAGATCAGAAGAGGCAGAACTGGCTGGAAACCATTTCCACCCCGAGTGAGCAATTTACTCATGATTGCTTGGGGAAAATACTGGAAATATTGCTTCTGTGTAAAGTTTGCAACTTCCAGTTGTCAGCTCTTTGCCAAGCAGTTATCCCTGAGTACAGCTTTCACAGCAAAGCTACTCAAGCCACTGCTATAATGGTTGGCATTCTTATCCTACTTGGTGTATGCAGAGCACAGAAACTGCTAATTACAGGAGTTAATTCACACCATGTTCCTCTGAGACAGGTCAGTGTGTTATCCTTGTTTTATAGCCTTCGGGGGGCAGGGGAGGTAGGTCATGGAAATTCTAAGTGGCTTGCCCCAAGCCACACAGGTTAGTTTAGCAGTCAAGATTAAAGCATGCAATATTGGGGTTGGAGTAGGTGGGGAACCTAGGAACTAGATGGAGAAAAGTGATAGGACCCTGGTAAGAACCATACCAGAGACTCTTTCTCCAAGGGAATTCTGAAATCCGAAGTGAAAAACCTAACTGTCTCCAATGCACATAATTCGTGGGATAAAACTTTTCTTCGGTATAGTCTTTTACTTGGGACTAACATTATACCCCTAGCCCTTTTCTTTTACTTCATCCCTACATTGAAATTCCTTATACTGCAGTAAACAGTAAGTAGCCTCTGAATAAACTATAGGCAAAATTCAACTCTGAATCCCCTGGTCCACATTAGTTATGTGCCCTGCCAGGAACACAACTAAAATTGTCTCTGGGACCTACGCTCTGCCTCAGTCAGCCTTGGGCCAGGCTCTGTGCATTTCTCTGTCCTTCCATTCAGAACAGTTTCCCAAGGCAGGAGTGAAACAGAGCAAGAAAGCAATGGTGTCCATCAGGAGATGTACATACCCTCCTGGAGGCATCTACTCCTCCTGGAGGCACCTGCTCACAAAACACAATAATAGTTTCTTGAGACCAACAGGAAGCAATGCCCAAGTTCTGCTGGTTGACAAAATTAGCTAGAAAAGAGGAAAGAATGTGTTTCTTTTTTGTAGTTATTACTAACTAGAATAAATTTTCATTCAAGATTCAGGCCCACTTGATAAGGATTGTGTAAATTATTCAGGAACCATTGATTGCATGCCTGCCATGTGTCAGATGGTCTACAAAGCACTGTGTAAACAAAGATGGAGCTCCTCGCCTTCCAAGAGCTGACCATCACGTGAGAGGTACCAGTCATTAATACAATGCCGGAGTACAGTGGTGACCAAGACACCGTGGTAGATCAGTAAGAGAGCCACTGCTGCTAACAGACTTGGCAGAGGTATCTCAGATTTGAAACCTCAGTCCTAAAACTCACAGTCCAGAAACATTGCTTCTTTGGGAACCAGTTACTTTGACCTACCTAGACATACAGAGACTGTGACTGTTGGGGGCTTTCGTTTTATATCCATTTCTGATTTAATTAGCCTAAAACTTGCCCAATAGCATGACTATCAATTCCTCTAATAGTTGCTCTTTCTGGCTCTGCAGTATTCTGAATGGGAGGTTTCTCCAGATAGCCTCCCTTTTGCTTATTTTGGGCTGATTTCAGTGACATAAGTTTTTGTTTTGTTTTGTTTTGTTTTTGAGAGGTTTTTGCTATAGGGCACATACACTCACCAGAAAGAGAGAGAAAGACAGAAAGCAAAAAAATCAACCCCCAGGGGGGAATGGCCATGCCGCAATCCCTTCTCCTCCATTCTCCTCTCAGGATCTTGGGCATGCATGCACACATGCCCAGCATGAGTTTAAGCCACCGGGTCCAGGACTCGAACCACGGTTGACTACATGGGAGTCCAGCAACATAGCCATTATACCAACTGCTGGTCCCATCAGTGAAATTCTTTTAAGTCTGTCTAGTCAAGCTATAACTTGTTGCAAATACTCTGATAACATTTACCTTAATGGCTTTTATTGTTTATGTCCCAATTACAAGAGTAGGCATTCTTATATCTCAAAATGACCCTAAACCAAGATGAGAAACAACAGATGACTCGCCCATACGACAGTTGACTGCGGACCTTGGATTTGAACCCATGGCATGTTTTTATTTTGAGTGTTTTGCTACAATAGGCAAGGCAGATATGACACCTGACCTTAGAAAATTGTCATCTGCAGAAGATTCATATTTATGCAGTCAACAACCAGAGAATCAAGGAGAAAGATACTGTCGCTACCCACAATTGTGGCTAAAAACAGCACATGGTATATGAAATTGGAGCAGCTCAATGATTGTGGGCTGCCTTTGAGGAGAAATGACGAGTTACTCTGCATGGCACAAACCTAGGAGCACAGTCTGCCAGGAGATCCATCCCACATAGCACAGTGAACGTGAGAATGCTGTGCTTGGGAGATAGGGAGCAAGTACATGTTTATCTAGGATAGGGCCTGACCAAGGAGGAGCTGGGGTGCCAGAGCAACATCTGAGAGAGGTGTGAGAAGCTCTGAGTGTAACTAATTAAAGAGAACAGTAACCCAGTGAAAACATTATTTAATCATGTGCACCCACACACAAATACCAAATTTGGGAAGAGCCTCCCTTGATCACATGAGGGGACTTCAAAAACCTCATGGAAAAATAGAATTAAAGTACAAATCCATCTGGGTGCAAAAGAAATTTTGATATCCATGTATAGTTTTTCCTAATGTAATTTTCCATGAAATTTCGAAGACTGTCATATTATACAACTGCCTGTGGATTCCTGAATCCTTTATTCAGCATAACTGCTAATATTCATTAAATGCTTGTCATATGTCAGGCACTCTGCCATACTATGAAAAAGAAACCATTATTCCTATTTTACAGATGAAAGAACTAAGAAAAGGATTTTTAGAAAATACCTTAAAATCATACATCTGTAAGTATAGAATCTAGGATTTGAACCCAGCAACCTTGAGTTCCCACCCCAAACCATCCTCCTTGCTGCTTCTCAATAAAAATTATGGACTATGAGCTAAAATTTTTTGCTATAGAAAGTAAATGTTTGTGGAAAAATGTAAAAATAAATAAATGAAAGAAAAAAATATATAGCCATCCCATATAGCTGCCCAACCCCTGCCTCAGACCTCCATCTGGGGAGCTCTCTGTGCTTTCTGGGCAGCTCTGACCAAATAAATATTCCTATTTTATACTGACTCCTGTCGGCAGGTAACTTCTGGGATTTTTTTTTCTTTTTTTCACTGAATTTAATACTGGATCCTTTGCTTTTGTAAGAATGTACAGGATGCATTGAATAGGGAAGACTGTAAACCAAGTAATGTAAGAGGTTATTTCAGTAATCCAGAAATGAATAGACCTTACGAAAAAGAAATACTGGGACCGGCAGTTGGCATAATGGCTATGTCGCTGGACTCCCATGCAATTGACCACGGTGCGAGTCCCAGACCCAGTGACTTAAACTCATACCAGGCATGTGTGCGTGCATGCCCAAGATCTTGAGAGGAGAATGGAGAAGGGATTGTGGCGTGGCCATCCCCCCCCCCAGGCACTCTGCCATACTATGAAAAAGAAACCATTATTCCTATTTTACAGATGAAAGAACTAAGAAAAGGATTTTTAGAAAATACCTTAAAATCATACATCTGTAAGTGTAGAATCTAGGATTTGAACCCAGCAACCTTGAGTTCCCACCCCAAACCATCCTCCTTGCTGCTTCTCAATAAAAATTATGGACTATGAGCTAAAATTTTTTGCTATAGAAAGTAAATGTTTGTGGAAAAATGTAAAAATAAATAAATGAAAGAAAAAAATATATAGCCATCCCATATAGCTGCCCAACCCCTGCCTCAGACCTCCATCTGGGGAGCTCTCTGTGCTTTCTGGGCAGCTCTGACCAAATAAATATTCCTATTTTATACTGACTCCTGTCGGCAGGTAACTTCTGGGATTTTTTTTTCTTTTTTTCACTGAATTTAATACTGGATCCTTTGCTTTTGTAAGAATGTACAGGATGCATTGAATAGGGAAGACTGTAAACCAAGTAATGTAAGAGGTTATTTCAGTAATCCAGAAATGAATAGACCTTACGAAAAAGAAATACTGGGACCGGCAGTTGGCATAATGGCTATGTCGCTGGACTCCCATGCAATTGACCACGGTGCGAGTCCCAGACCCAGTGACTTAAACTCATACCAGGCATGTGTGCGTGCATGCCCAAGATCTTGAGAGGAGAATGGAGAAGGGATTGTGGCGTGGCCATCCCCCCCCCGGGGGGGGTGATTTCTCACTTTCTGTCTCTCTCTGTCTTTCTAGCGAGTGCACGCATCCTATAGCAAAAACCTCAAAAAAAGGAAAAAAAAAATACTGAGAGGCCTGGCAAAGGAAGAAATGAGAATTTGGAATTCATACTTAGAAAATGGCAGAAATGGGTATCAGCAGGTGGTGGAGCGATTATGTCTCTGGACTCTCACATGGCCAACCATGTTTTGAGTCTTGGATCTGGTGGCTTTAAAATCTTATATGCATGCGTGCCCAAGATCTTGAAAGGAGACTAGAGGAGACGGGATTGCAGCATGGCTAGCCTCCCCAGTGGGGTGATTTCTCACTTTTCCTCTCATTGTCTCTCACTCTCTCTTCCATGAGCACATGCACCCTAAGACAAAAACCTAAGGGGGGAAAAAAATAAAAGGCAGAAATATACATTTAAAAAAATGTCTTTAGCTAGGAACCCATAATTGTGCACTCTAAATTATTGCACTTCTTAGGCTTTTGCATGATTGGGATTGATAAGACTCATGCCCACTCACTTTATCAGTTGGCAATGAAATCTGGACAGCTTTGAAAATTACAAAATTATACCTGCTATTGATCATGAAATATTAATATGTACAGTCTCTCAGAGTTCAAAGCTGTCTCTCGTTATTGTTTATTCATATATATCATGTGCTTTTGGTAAAATGTCAGTCTGCTGGCAATGCCTCTCACTGGTCATGAGGCTATCCTCCTCAAATAAAAACACCAATAAGAACAGTGATAAAATTCTCAGAAAGAATTAAACTCTACTTGTTGTTATCCAGTCATCTCTTCATTGAACAGAGCAAGGGTTTAATGTTAGAGGGGGATCAGAAATATAGAAATTAAGTTAATGGATAATTAAAAATTCACCAAAAATGTAAATATTAAAATGTGAACAATATTTAGAGAAACATACTACATTTCACAGAAATGCTATGAAATGATAAAGTTTTGATGTGAAGACATTCACTTGCTTATTCATTTCTCACTCATCCCATCCTTATTTATTTCCTGTGCTCTGTCCTAGACCCTAGGATATGGTAGTTACCACAAAGGTTCCTGCTCTCACAGAACTCATATTCACATAAGCCACAAGTCAAAAAGTTCTATTAAAAGATGCAGTTAACAAAGGGGCCAGCAGTTAGCATAATGGCTATGTCACTGGACTCTCATGTAGTTGACCACAGTTCAAGTCCCGGACCCAGTGGCTTAAACTCACACCAGGAGTGTGTGCATGCATGCCCAAGATCCCGAGAGGAGAATGGAGGAGAGGGGATTGCAGCATGGCCATCCCCCTGGGGGGATGATTTCTCTCTTTCTGTCTCTCTCTCGTGAGTGTGTGCACCCTGTAGCAAAAATCTAAAAAAAAAAAGCAGTTATCAGAGATCTCCATTTTCTAAAGAGTAGGTAAATCAGCATGTCACTTTCTAACAGACCACTTGATCTTTTCTACTTTCTAAAATGCTCAGCTGGTATAAATTCTAAGCCATTCCTTCTAAAATATAGTCCTCATGATAACTGCCCGATGAGATGCTCTTTGAAGAAGGGTCCCTCTGGGTCAACCACTGTTGTGACAGTGGTTGGATCTCACATGGCTGACCGTGTGGTTTACGTCCTGGCTTAGATCACTGGCTTAAGAAACACGCAAGTGCATATGTGTGCATTCCCAAAACCCTGATAGGAGAGATGGAGAAGAAGTGATTATGGCATGACCGTGCTCCACAAGCGTCCTTTCTCCTTTTCTCTCTGTCTTTCCCCCAGCAAGCACATGTGCCTTATAGTGAATTAAAGAAAAAGAGGGACCAGCAGATGGCGTAGTGGTTAAGGCGCCAGGTTACCACATGGGCAAGTGTAGTTTGAATCCTGGACCTAGCAGCTTGAAAATCATGCAGGGAGCATGTGCATGCATGCCCAAAATCCTGAGAGGGCAATGGAGGAGAATGGATTGCAGTGTGGCCATCCCTCTGGGAGTGATTTCTCATTTTCCCTCTCACTGTCTCTTTCTGGTATATACACATAACCTATGGTAAAGATCTAAAACAGAAAACAAGAAAGAAGGAAAAAAGGAAGGAAAAGGAAAGAAAGAAAAGAAAGAAGGTACCTCCGCTAAATAGAAATGGGAAAAGATTCATTCAAACAATCTTCCTTTTGGAGATTAACAAAGAACATGAACCTAGTGAAGATTTGTAATCTGTATAATCGTTAAACCTGTTTTTTAAAACTACCCTTATCCAATTTATCTGGCTATGGGAAACATTTTTTATCCAGAAAACTCTTACACCCGGAAAGATGAGATTAAGCACCACATGTGATCCTGTTCCTGTTATCTAGATCCCACTTTTCCCCAACCATGCCACTCTTCTTCCAAGACCTTCCTGATACACACAGGCTCATAGCTGGGCCACTCAGCTCAGTGGTTAAAAGATCTACTTCCTTGGGTCCCTCTTTCAAACATTGCTAGGGTGTCCTCGAAGCCCACCCCCCCCCAAGTGCCTTCCTAGATGATACAATTAGGTAACTGAAATACTGCAGGACAAATCTTGTCCACTCCATTCTTAGCACAGCCCGGGGCTTTGATCTGTAGAATCTCACATCTCCCACCTGTGCTCCCTGTTCTTGTCTGCATAAGCAGAGCACAGAATCTGTGTTTGGTTTCTCACCCACCAGAGCAAGACACCTGTTCATTTTGGTTAAGTATATGATTATGGCTACCCAATGCAGCACTGGGATAGTAATCAGTTACGAGAGGGTTTTCTTTGATTTGTAACAATTTGATTAAATTGCATGGCCTATAGTACAGATGTTTAAAAACCTGCAATCTATTTAGCTTTCAGGTTACCTCAATAACTGAGAATTGACTATATATGAAAGTCCTAACTCAAATGTTAAGATATACTTCTTAATCATTTCTGTATCAGTTAAATAGATAAGGGCACACAGCCTTCGAACAAGGCAGCTGTGTTCATGTGATCATCTCCCCGTTCTATCACTTACTAGAAGTGTGACACTGAACAAGTTAATTAACTTTTATGTGCCCATTATAAAATTTTAGCCCTCTGCTCTAGACTGGAGTAGGGATAATCACCTGTTGGTTTTGTCTTCAAATGAATTAATATATTAACATACAATAGTATTATGAGTATATACATTTACCATGTTTAGAACAGTAGTATGACAGACACACAGTGTTCACTGAGTACTAATCATTAATTCTGCTGACCTAAGCATTTTTTTATTACTAATGTTATTCCTTATGGAAAGGCAGGCCAGGGTCAATGACAGGAAGCTGGCATCTGATTGTGAAAGGCCTGAATTTGGATTTCATTGACACCATACTCCAGTTACCTAATTTTAGGGACCCATTTTCTACATGGCTTACAGTTCCCAAAAGTGTGCTTCTGAAAATAAATGTACACACCCTAAATAGAGACCTTTGTGAAGACTCAATTTCCAACAATTGTTTCAGGAAGAACACTTTTGGACATACATTAATTATCTCAGTTCAGCCTCTATAATACGCAAATTCTATTTTGGGGCTTCACATGTTTTGGTATACTCCATTTCTCTAAAACATGACAAGGATGCATAATCTTTTTTCTCAGAAGACCAGTCCAGTGCTCTTAGATTCTGCACACCAAGCTGTGCCCACTGACTTCCTTTTTTCTAAGGCTATGTTGGAAGCTGCTAAATTCTACTATGAATAAACCTCCACATTAGACTCTAAGATTTGCAACTGTTATTTTGTGTCATGATTATGACCTGATGATTTAGTACGATGATATTGACTGATATTTTCCCTTTCTGTCTGGGCCATTGTGACGTGGCCATAGCTACATCATGGATTATGCTTCACTACAGACCATGTGACCCAGAATTGGATTAGGTCTCTACCATCTAAGGTTCCTTTTACTATCAAATTGGCTTTCATGCAGCCTTTTGGTCTGTTCTGGAGAACAGGGTGGGTGTACTCAGTATTGGTTTGAGCTTTAAATGAATAAATTTATTTTGTGTAGGAGGGCTTCAGTTCATCAGTAATCTTGAGAACTGAAATGAATGTAGATCTGGTAGAATGCTTCTGTAAAAGAGATGCCCAGATGCCCTGGCTATAGGTACTATATATGGACTTAAATAAATAAATTAAGAAACTCATTTCACATAGGCCACCAAGCAGTCATAAGATGTTAATGACTTTTAGTCACTGCCAACCTGGACAAAATTCAAGCCAATGACCTATGGGTGAAAGGCTCTATATATCCCATTACCAATCCCCCGAGCCATCCAGTTGCCCCTGACAAGGTATTTTATCATACTGAGTATAGTGCAGTACAATAGTCCAAATTCTTATACCACTGGAAATTTTTCTTCTACTATTTAGAATAAAAGAGCATGTTAAAGAGAAGCAGAAAACCTTGCCCCTAGAATTAAAAAAAGAAAACTTTTAGAAAAAGGGAGACATAAGCATATATGCACACACATACATAGTGTTGAGAGTCTTTTTTTTAAAAAATTCTAATATATTTTTTCCATCATGTTTACGCCATTGCTCATTTGATTCTGCCTCTGGATATTTAGTAAAAAACTGGCATATTTTGGAGTTCCATTAAAAATGTCATTAGTTTTAGTTTAACATTTGTATAAACGTGATTCGTTAAACCCATGGTGCTTTCTTTCCTAGCGTGTTTTTAAGTGTCATAAATAAATGACTTAAATGTCCCGCAAGACAAATGTCCTTTAATCATCTAATGCACTCATTTATCCTAAGCCTTAACCTTAGTCCTAAATTAAGTCTGTTGCAAAAACATAACTTCATCTAAAAACACCCATCAATCCTACATGGTTTTGATAAGCACATTTTAAAAACATAAACAATCAGACAGTTGTCAATCTGAGTGAAGCCCAGTCCCATTTAAGAGTTATTCGCCAGCAGCCATATTTCATGTCCACATCACCAAAAGAATTATAAAAGAAAATGATTCGGATGTGGGCCTTTGGTGAGAGTTTATATTGTGATACTGGGGTGGGAACGAGAGGTTTAGATTATAAGAGTATAATATGGAACAATAACTAAAAAGATAATTCTCATGCTATGTGAGATATATTCTGGGTTTGGGGACTATAATTTGACAATGCTGTAAATACATTAAAATTTCATGATCACATATTTAGTAAATTGCATGTCATGCCTTTGATTAATTTTAATTTGTTCATGGTCCTAAAATCTGTCAAAGAATCTGGCTGCTCGGAGCTCATACATGAGTAATGACCACCGAAAGGTTTGGTGCAAGGAGAAACGAAGTGAAAGTGTAATGGAATGAACACTTGACTAAATTGGGTACTTAATACCTCATAACTAAGAATTCACATGGTTTGGTGAAATCTTAGCTTTGACAGGTACCCAATTTAATTCCAGATTAATTCTTATGTCTTTCATTTGCCAATGGTACCCTTTTGCAGTAGAGCAAAGATAATATTCCCATTTTTCCACTGGCTTCCTTGGGCCCTGCAGAATTATTACCACAGAGCCCCTTGGGGTTGTTGGATGCCTTCCCCCCAACTCTAACTGGGGCTTTAAAATTTTTAAAAAATAGATAAAAGCATTCAGCAAATAGCTACATTGAGAATAAACTCAGAAATTATCACCAAGGCCCTTCCTCTGCCACAATTTGTCAAATCTGCTGATAGGAAACAAATTCTATTCATAAAGATTTTATTTGGGGGGGGGTGCTCTTGTGATTTGGTAGCAATTCAATTATAGTTTTGTGAGATAGTGAGCCCGGAGAGGGAATCTAGACTGACAAGAAATATGACAGGACAGTTACAGAGTGTTTATGCAATTAAACTTTCACTGACAATACCTGCAGAATGATGAATGCGTGGGCGGAGGTATGTGAGCGCAGGCAATGCCCCACAAGTATTGCCCATTTTTCATTATTATACAACTGTTCAGATCTTTCAAGAACAGCCTGAAGTGAGGTGGAAAAGAGAGTGCTGTTCTGCAGCATGTTAACCAAATGCCTTTTTTAAAAATCCCCTCCCTCCAAGGGGTCTTGATAAGCCAGGTGATAAAAGAACATCTATTTTAGAAAAATGTTTCAAAAAGATTAAGATTTACCCTGAGCTTGACATATATTAATTTTGGATACCAAAAGAGGGTTTTATTCCTTTTTCTGTCTGCAACTTTATATCACTTCCCAACTGATAGAATAGTGCATAATTAAACTGTTGGGTTATTCATTTTATGCAAGCAGGTGCAAAGGGCACTATAAAAGTAGGATTTTACTGATGGTAGATTAAGAAAGAAAGGAGAAACTTAAAAGCTTTTTGTAGAGAGCCACAAAAGCTTACAGACAAGATTAATTTGGTTGGGCAAAGTCTGTGTTATATGCCTCGGCCTTCCAAGGATATATGAAATCAGGAAAGTTGCAGGATTTCAGAGCCTCTAAAAGACTTTGTGCTGGTTTTCGGGTTGTTAACAACCCTTATTTGAGGTCTTTATGTGAGACTCAGTTTTTAGTCAGTTTTGATTTTTTAAATATGCATTTAGGCACCCTGATGTTTTTTTTTTTTTTTTCAATAAGAAGCTTTCAGTTAATTTGTATAGACTTCATCTTGGTAAAATCAGCAGTGCCCAGAAAAATGACTGAACTCGTAGCAAAGTGAATTCCTTTCAGAACCCAGAGCTTGTATGATTCATAGGGTGGAGATAGAGAAAACAGTTTCAGCAAGTGGTACTGAGACACCAAGGATTAAAGCAAAACCCTCCATTAATACTGACAAATCTATTTAAATTAAGGAAATTTATTTGGGGTAGAAAAACAGTCTTCATTCTCAAACTATTCATTCACTGATGTTGACCTCTTGTAAGTTGTATTGATATCAGTAGTTTGTTTTTGTTTAATGGCTGATGCTCCTTTATTAACATTTTTATTCCTTTTGGTGACACTACAGATCTTGGAATTTTTAGGTGGAAATATTCAGTTGTTATGGCTCACCCCCATTATTGCTTTTTGCAGGTGAGTCTGGACCCAAAGGCAAAGAGCTACAGTTGCATGCCTACCTAGATGACAGTTTTCCTAGACTGAGTTTGTGGTTCAGAATAGAGCATCCATATGCCCATGTGGAGATTATTATAAATCAGATTCACATCTCAAGACTATGTTTACATGAGCCCATCAATTTGGTAAATTCAGTAGAATCACTGGTCGCTTCAGGAACAGAACTCCGACAACCTTCTCTGTACTGAGTTGACCAGACATTTCTACCAAACTAATCCAGAAATCACACACCCTGTCACATCCAAAAGAAAAGGAGAGACCTGATTTTGTCAGATGTGATTTTTAACATGCGCTAAAATTGATAGTTAAAAAAATATTGTTTTCACATTACTTAGGTGTTAAAATTACATGGTGGTGTTCCTTTATTTTCAAAAACCAAACCTAATCCTGTTAATTCAAAGTGAATAACAAACAGGACTAAGACTTTTTCCCAAGTTGTTACATTTATTCAACCTGCTTGTGTTTTGTTCTTCATCATAATTATTTCCAAGTCAAATCTGCACTGATTTCCTTGCGGACCTGCGTACCTCTGACTAACTTAAAGAATTGAGCTGGGATAATTCACACAATTCCTCAGGGGTCATGTTCACTGTTTTTTTTCAAGGACATTTTTATTACAAAGCTGATGAAATTTGCATATTAATTCATTTCTTTCAATTTTTTAAGATTAAATGTTGTCAACATGTATCAGTGCAAGGCTCTGACAGTGCTGATGAAATGGGTCAGTCAAGCTTGAACATTTAGAGTAATGCAGCCATCTGCAACCCCCTCGCCCCTTGTGGAGTTCTGTGCTACCATTGCAACTTGATTAAAAAAAGTTTTACTCAATGCAGGATATTAAAACATTATCTAAGAAATGATATGTGTTAGTGTTGCCATTTACTCAGAAAGTGAATTTGACAACAAAATGGATCTAAGCAGATCCTTGCTGGTTTGCAGTTAGTGTTCTGTCAATCTTGATTAAACAATACCCAAAAATACACCCTAAAAAGTTTTTAACTTGGTGAAAGAAATTGGAGGGAATGTGAGTTTAACATTTCCTCTTTTGGTGTGAGTTAATAGAGACTCTTCCCAGTTCTATTCAAAGCAAGGCGTAAGAAGGAGGAGAGTGGGTAAAATGTCAAAGATCTGCTGTAACTTACTTCCCTGTGTCTTCAGAGGTAGGCCTGCCCATTATTTCATACACAGCTAATAAACAAGAACATTCATTGGTGAAATCTAAAGTCCTTGCTAAATGCTACCAATGTTGACATAGAGATCTTCATTTCTTTCACATACCCCACTTGAACATTAAGATGTACTGATTTATCCAACTTCCTTATAGTCAAAACATATACCTCTTATCAGATACTCTCCTGCAGCAAGACCACCTAAGTGAGAGATTCCTGTAAGTGTTACATTGACTTTCTATATGAGCCCTGATGGCCTTTCCATATCATTTATTTCTCTGCTTTTTGGTAGAAGTCTCCTTGTGATGAACTTAATAGATTCCAAAAGCCTTACAAAGAAAAAACAGTGCCTGGCTATTGAGTCTGGGTAGCAAGGAACACTATCACCAACTGCATCACTCCATTCTGGCTGTGGCACTAACTGAAGTACCTCCACAGCACAGCAAGTTAGTTCCTGGACACTGAGGTTCTTTTGAGAAGACCTCACAGAAGCACATGACCCAATTTTTCAACCCCCATCTCTACATACCTCTGGTCACTGCTGGGGAGCATCTGTAACAGTTCATGGTGTTTTTTAAAGAAGTATTTTCTTTTACTATAATTTATAGGTAAATCTGGTCATATAAAAACCACATTAGAGGGGACCAGCAGTTAGTGTAATGACTATGTCGCTGGACTCCCACGTAGTCCACCGCGGTTAGCATCCCAGACCTGGTGGCTTAAACTCACACCGGGCGCATGTGCATGTGTGCCCAAGATCCTGAGAGGAGAATGGAGGAGAAGGCATTGCAGTGTGGCCATCCCTCCTGGGGGGTGATTTCTCGCTTTCTGTCTCTCTCTCTCTCTGTCTGGCGAGTACACGCGCCCTGTAGCAAAAACCTCTCAAAAACAAAAAAACAAAAAAACACATTAGAGGGACCAGCAGTTGGAGTAATGGCTATGTCACTGGACTCCCATATGGTTGACTGCAGTTCGAGTCTTGGACCCTGTGGCTTAAACTCATGCCAGGCGCATGTGCAATGTTCTTGTGAGTCTGGCCCACATGGGAAAATTTGGAGTTCACCTCTGGATACTTCTCTGAGTATGCTGGGCATGCAGTTTTCTGTGAGCCAGGGCTAGCTGAAACTGGGGATGGACTTTAGTATTGAAACCTTGTTGAGGATACTGTCTCTCTGTTTCTTTTTGTCTGTCTTGCTCATGGAATAAATAAATAAATAGGGACCAACAGATGGGATAATGGTTATATCACTGGACTCCCAAATGGTCAGCCCCTGTTTGAGTCCCTGACTTGTGTCTTAAAACTGTCCCTATGGCTTAAAACTCACACTGGGCATATGTGCACACATGTCAAAAATTCCAAGAGAATAGAGGAGAAGGGACTGTGGTATAGACATTCCCACCTAGAGGATGATTTCTCACTTTCTGTTTTTCTGTCTGTCTGGCAAGCACACGTGCCCTATAGCAAAAATCTCTCTTAAAATCAAACACACACACACACACACACACACACACACACACACATACACAGAAGGAGACACTAAGTTTTGAGATCATTATTCTTTAGCAATATGTGTCTACTGTTTGATCCCTAGTCAGAGCATTGTCCAATGTACACTATCACTAGCTAGAAAAGTTTGTTTCTCAACATGGGGAAAAAATATGTATATATACACCATTCCTGGTATAAAAGAAATAACAGAAGGAGAAGGTAGTCTCAGAAGTGGTTTTATCTTGATTTTGAATTAAACTTCCAAACTTATATTGGATTGAAAATCAAAATTAGACTTCACATTGTCGAGTTGGAAAATGTCAGATATGAAATATTTAAACTGTGGAATACAGTCTTCGACTTTGGGTTATAAAACTTTAATTTTGTGAGTTAGTAGCACTCCAATAGTTCAATATTTTTAATTCTACAAATCCATGTTTATTAACTTTCAAGGTTTAAACAGTATCACCAAGTCTATTGAAACTAAATTATTCTGACTTGTGAGAGCTATAGGGTAGCCATAATTTGTTTTCTATTTCTACATAAGTGACAAAGACAAAAGAAAGAACAAATAAAAGGAATTGATTGCCACAACAATCCCTTTTTATACTTTCAGAATGACCTAAAATTCCGGCTGATCATTAAAGTAAAGATTAAAGCTTGCACCATTTTCACACATTAGAGGGACCAGCAGATGGTATAATGGTTATATCACTGGACTCCCAAATGGTCAGCCCCTGTTTGAGTCCCTGACTTGTGTCTTAAAACTGTCCCTATGGCTTAAAACTCACACTGGGCATATGTGCACACATGTCAAAAATTCCAAGAGAATAGAGGAGAAGGGACTGTGGTATAGACATTCCCACCTAGAGGATGATTTCTCACTTTCTGTTTTTCTGTCTGTCTGGCAAGCACACGTGCCCTATAGCAAAAATCTCTCTTAAAATCAAACACACACACACACACACACACACACACACACACACATACACAGAAGGAGACACTAAGTTTTGAGATCATTATTCTTTAGCAATATGTGTCTACTGTTTGATCCCTAGTCAGAGCATTGTCCAATGTACACTATCACTAGCTAGAAAAGTTTGTTTCTCAACATGGGGAAAAAATATGTATATATACACCATTCCTGGTATAAAAGAAATAACAGAAGGAGAAGGTAGTCTCAGAAGTGGTTTTATCTTGATTTTGAATTAAACTTCCAAACTTATATTGGATTGAAAATCAAAATTAGACTTCACATTGTCGAGTTGGAAAATGTCAGATATGAAATATTTAAACTGTGGAATACAGTCTTCGACTTTGGGTTATAAAACTTTAATTTTGTGAGTTAGTAGCACTCCAATAGTTCAATATTTTTAATTCTACAAATCCATGTTTATTAACTTTCAAGGTTTAAACAGTATCACCAAGTCTATTGAAACTAAATTATTCTGACTTGTGAGAGCTATAGGGTAGCCATAATTTGTTTTCTATTTCTACATAAGTGACAAAGACAAAAGAAAGAACAAATAAAAGGAATTGATTGCCACAACAATCCCTTTTTATACTTTCAGAATGACCTAAAATTCCGGCTGATCATTAAAGTAAAGATTAAAGCTTGCACCATTTTCAGTATGGAGTTTCCCTGTATTGTCAGGTGGTACTTAATGCAGGTTACCCACCACATCATTAAAAAATGAATTCCATTTTACTACTATTGAAAAATTAACTGTATTCCTCCTGAAGAAGAAATACTGCTTTCTTTTCTTCTCTTCATTTAGAAAATACCAATGGGCTATTTTTACAACAGTTTCGCAAACCTCTACTGCAATGTCAGGATTAAAGGAGAATACTGAATTTCGTAGCTGGTAACAGTGAAAACCTTTCACCTTCCTCTAATTAGTACTCTCTTCACATAACTTCCCAAGAACTTCATCAGTGTTCACTATTCAAGTAAACATGTCGACATCCTCACTTGTTCCTTTATTCAGCATTTATTCCACACCCACTATGTGCTAAGCAAATGAAATCCTTTATTGAGATAGTGTTCCGTCGCGGAAAGAACCTGAGACTAGAAGAGATGCTCACTCTCCCTCCTGGTTCTGTCTGCCGGCTGGCTCACAAGAAGCATGTCTTTAAACACTCTGAGCCACCTTCCTCCACTCACAAAATGAAACCAGTACTTGTTCACAGTGGTGTTGGGGCCATCAAAAGACACAGGAAATATTGAAGTGCTTTAAAAAACATGAAGTGTTTTACTTAAATAGCTCTGTAGAGTAACAAACTTGGTAGACAGAGCAGCACAATTCTTTTGGGGTTGTCTTGATTTTTATGTCCTGGTAGGTAAACAGCAGTCTCCTGGATTTTTCACTCTAATAACATATCCATAGCAGCTGCTGTTGACTTCAACATCCAAGTTAGATTACCCAACACAGTTTTGATGAAATTCATTCCTCCACCTAACTTAATCTGTATGTAATTTAGTTTGTTGCCAGGGAAAGAAAGTACATTTGCTATCAACCCAAACTCCTGGTTGCTAGCAAAAAAAAATTCAGTATGTTTTGTTTATTGCTTTTGTTTCATATATAATGTATATGACTTTGGATGATTTGTTCAGGGAGGAGTTGAGGCATTATCCCTGCAGGTAGGATCTGCTGAACATGCGCTACAAAACATTTCCTTTTTCTGAGTTATCCAAATCTACTTGGAATGCCAAGTTACCCTCCTCCTATGGAGGGTTTTCTCTGTACGTGTGTGAGCTTACCGTCCAAGTTTCTTTTTTCTAATGATACCCTTGTTAATTTATTCATGGATGGGTTTTTTCTGAGCTTTTCCATTTCATGTTTAGGAAGCCAGCTACTGCTGCTTGTTGGTCTATTCTGGGTCTGAAGTTCTCCAACAATTGAGTGCAGGAGAATCTTTTTCAAATGTAGATTGTCATCCCTACCCCTGGATACCCAGGTGTCAGGTTACATCAGTGAAACTTTCAAGAGTCATCCTTCTCATCTAAATAAAGCTGCTTCCCCTGTCTATCAGACAGCAATCCTGCTCAACTTCAAGGCCAGATTTGTCCCCGGGCAGTTTGAGCTTACAGAGCCATAATTTATATAACAGATCAGATCAACCCCAGGGGGGTAGCTAAATTTTGTTCATGACTGGGTCAATGGCAAATTTCAATGAACAGGTGTTGAATTACTTATTCTCCAAATCAGAAAAGCTGGTCTTCAGTTTTTGACATATGATTTAATTATAAAGGCTGGGGAGAAGTTGGGGGCAATATGTTTATGGCAGCAACACAAATGATATGCTAGTTAAATAAGCAACTAACCCCTTCTCCAGAATTAACCAGAACAGACTGAACCTTTCATCAGTCTTCTCAAGTAGTGATGGGAAAATGCAGTAAACTGATACCTAAGACAATAAAAGTTAGAGATGTAACTTACTTGCTTACTTACTGAAGTGTCATTAAGAATTACATGTCTATGTCTATCTAAAATAGAATTTTATTCTCTTTTTCCCCCAATTGTATACAGACTTGAAAATATGGATCTATTAATGGTTAAACTTTTGGAGAACAATTGTTAAACTTACTAAAGAATTGTGCAGTTGGTTCCTCATAGGCAGGGTAATTAAGCATTCTGGGTTTCTTTTCTTCAATATATCTTTTTCTCACATGGATATAACTATAATAAGTGACTAAAAGAGTTTCCTTCTCTGGAAGAACTCTCTATGCTTACTATTTAAGAAGAATGTTGTGTTTCTCCAGTATTTTGAGCGCATCTAGACCTGTATTGCCTCTCCTGTATCCCACCATGTGCAGAGCCTGGCCAGACCTGGGTAGGCTAGGGTAAAGAGCTCAGACACAGACTCTGCCCTCCAGGAGCTGGGCTTTTGGTGAGCCTCTGACAGGATGTGACAAAGTTAAGCAAGTCATCACTCAAGTTACAATCACAGGATGAAAAGACAACTCCAAGGTACCAAGAGACATATGGCAGGGTGACTGCCAGCATTCCCTGAAGATACATAAATATTAAACGTTTTCGTTCCCCTTTAGGGTTGGAAAATAGCAATACCAAAGGGAAGGTTTTGGTTTTTGTTTTTAATTACTTAAGGAAGCAATCTGACTTTTGCCATGAAATGCAAATTTCTATATTGTGGGCTTTTTCCTTTTATTGAAGAGGAAGGTGAAGGGCTGGTTATCTCATTTATTATAGCTTAACTTTTTTCAAGAGATAGATGTCATTAAAGCTGTTGCCTCTCCAGCCCACAGATGTGTTAATTATGCCGGTGGAATATCATATGCTGTGAAGTAATTCCCCAAAGTATATTTTCTGGAGCCGGCAGGTAGTGTGGTGGTTAAGAGTGTTGGACTCCCACATGGCTGACCACGGTTTGAGTCCCAGAACACAAAACTTGATTTCTAACTTTCCTTCTCTCTCTGGTCAAATTAATATAAGTAAATAAGTAAATAAAGTTAAATAAGATAATTCTTTTTAAAAAGTATACTTTTTCACCGTTTTAAATGTCCACATCTATCTTGCTTTTCAAGGTCACTCTGAATTGATAATATCCTCCCCTTTAGCTTTCACAGCCCTTGGCTTACTCTCTTCCTCAGACAAAAGAAATGTATTCAAGTAGAATTTTCCCTATTTAAAATAATCTTTTGCACAAAGAATGTTTGTAAGACTATTTGTTCGTTGTAACGTTTTATTGCTTTTGCAAAAATAAATACAACTGATCTATAATTAATCAGTAGTGAGGACTTGACTAAATATTGGGTTGTCAGAAAAGTCATGAAGCATTTTAAAAAAAATATGCCATGACTTTTACAGCAACCCAATAAATGAAGGTACACCATAAACTGAAATACTATGCTGCTGTTAAAAAGAATTATGAAGGGTACCAGCAGGTGACGTGAACACTCCCACATGACCAACTATGGTTCAAGTACTGGACCTGGTGACTTGCTTTCTCACTTTCTCTTTCTGGTCAAATTAAAATAAATGAATGAATGAATAAAATTAAATAAATAATTTCTAAAAATAAAAAGGAATGATGAAGATGTACATGTTCAAATATAAAAATTTCCAAGTTGCAAAGCAAAAAATGTCAAAAGACAGAACAAATACATAGACTGCTATCATTCGTGCACCAAGAGAAAGTATCTGCAGACACGGGTATTGGCATATGCACGAAGCATCACCACCGGGATTCCTAAGAAACTGGAGAGAGAGGTTGCCTCTGAGAGAGATCCTAGGAAATTTGGGGCTAGAGTTGGGAGGAAGGTTTGTTTTTGCTGTGTATCCTTCCATGCTGTTTGAACTTTTTTTCAAAAACCCACATTCACATGTTAACTTTTAATATTTTCAATTGTTAGAAAATGACAAACATTTAGAAGCTAGAATTATGACTAACTTATTTTAAAATAAATATCACTCATTAAATTACTTGATTAAAGTAATCAAGTAAAAGGGAAATAGCTTTTAAAATTACACTTTCATATCACTGTGGATCCTTTTGTAATGGAAACAAGCCTGTCAAATTGTACATTTGCATTTACAATATGTCTGTTTTTCCTAAACTGAAATGCACTCTCTGAGTAAGTTCTGGGAACTCAGGAAAAATCCTTTGCACTGAATCACCAAGCAGTTAGCTCCCCCGGCCCTGCAGACAAAAAAAGGCACCGGGAAAGCAGCTACGTTCACGGCAAAGGAGGAAAGTGAATCAGAATGCAGCCTTGTGACCTCTGGCAACAAATAGTGCTCCATGTGAAATGGGCCCTCATAGAACATTCGATGCTGAAACCCTCTGCCTCAGCCAGAGTAATTAGAACTGTAATTCAGATTTGGGATTTTTCTCCGAGATTTCACAGCTTATGAAGTCAGCAGAACAGGGTTATTAAATCATAGCCTAGTACCAAGTCAAAGAGATTTTTCTAAATGCAGAAGACAGGGAAAATGCAAGCACCAGCTGAGCAGTCCTATGGGTGAGGCGATGAACCCGTACGCGGCACAGCTAATGACCTGTTTTAGGGGCACAGCTCATATATTCCAAATAACAGGGGGGAAAGAATTCCAAATAGCTTAACATCATTAAACCCAAAATGCTATTGGATCCTTCCTCGGTGGCATCATAAAATACCTTCTCCAAGTGAAAAAGGGATATGCTTGCTATAAATCATAGAAAGTTTATGCCACCCCAGATGCAAACTTCACACTAACTTGTTCACTCTGGGGAAGGTTCATGGGTTTGCTTTGTTTGGGGGTTTGGCTTGTTTTTTTTTTTAAAGCAATAATAGTCTTTGTAGGATGGCTGCCGTGTCAGCATTTATCTTGAAACTCGTGGATATGAGTTCTGACTGGAGTCACCTTTCTGACAAGTGTTATTGCGACTGTGTTTTATATCCCTGTTCAGAATGGTTTCTAATGATAATGCTCTGTCTACCTCGCTGCTTCACACTAAATTATAGATGCCACGATGACAGGGCAAACTACATCCGAGCACAGAGCTCGACTCCCTCCGTGTGATGTCAGTGCCTCCACCCTTCTGTGCCTGGAATTAAAAATGGGAAGAGAAGATATGCAAAACATTTGTGCTTAAAAATAATGTTCTGTCAGTTATTAAACAAGTGATATTTCATTTAATCAGCTCAAGGGATTATTTTAAATGAAAAGGCAGAGAGGATGATTTTATTAACACATTCCTGCCCTAGAGTCCTACTGTAATAATTCTTTACCTGCCTAAATTAAAAAGTTATAATTCAGTCTGTCTGCAGGAAGAAGTTCTGGGTGATTGGATTTTATTAGTTCTTTGATTTTTAGTTGCTCACAAATGGAGGTAAAGGCTGGAAAGCTTATCCTATAGCAGTGAGAATGTTTTAGCTGCTTAATAAATCACCCCTTCGCTAGACAGGGATTGTGTCCAGGACTTATAAAGCAAGTATGCTTCTGAATACAGTATTTTTAATTGAAAGGGGGCTCATCTGATCAGTCCACTTAGATATTTGGACCTCCCTGAATTTTATCCCATCATGTATTTGTCCACAATGAGAATGATTTGGCTACTGTCCAAAATATATTTCTAAATGTTATGTAATTATCAATTATGGATAAGGCACTATCTACGATCCGTGAAAGGAAAGTCACAGAAATGAATACACTCACATTTCTAGCCTTCATGGCACTTATAGGCTGGTAGGGAGGGCACCCATCTAAACAAAGAATACAATGGTGTCAGTGAAACAAAGGGCAGAGGAGAAGAGAATGCAAGTAGCTGACTTCGAGGTTCCAATACCTACCACCCTATTCCTAGCACAAAGAAGCATAACCACATGACATCTTGCACGACTATGGTGCTGCACAGCTTACCTGGAATTTCCAAATACCTGACCAGGTTTGCTCATTTGAGTTCTAAAACAACTTTCTGAGGTTAGGAGTGCCTTTCTTAATAATTTCCATTTTACAAGTGAGAAATGTGCAAGCAGAAATAAACGCTTTTGCCTAATTATTGATCTCATGATTTGAACTTTAAAGACTGTCCTCATTAAAGCACAGACTGTCAACCTCAGGTCTGATCGGACACCCACGTCAAGAGGAGCACTGTATGCAAACTCATGTGTGCACATGAAGTCACTGTTCCTAGGGGAAGGGTTTGCTCAAACTCTCAAAGTGGACCCCGAGACCAAAAGAAAGTCAGAATTACTGTTTCAATAGAATCACTCATCAGTTTTGCTCATCTTCGGCTTTTTGTTAGTTTTAATTTTTCTTGGAAAAAAGAAATGCAACAACAGTTGTAGTTTGTGTGGTATTTATACACAGCTCCATTCCCATACTCCCAGGCACCATTTTTCTTTTTGATTTCTACAGAAAGATCTTGTAGGAAGACCCTTCAAGGCTCCATCCTTCCTTCCTCCAGTCACTTAAGGATTTGTTGAGTACTTACAGTGCTCATACTATATTGGTTTCTACCCCTAGGGTGATTAGGTCATTGATTCATTTATTTATTCAACCCATCTCTTTTTTTTCCTTTTTTTGAGAGATTTTTGCTGTTAGGGTCCATACTCTCACCGGAGAGACAGACAGAAAATGAGAAATCACCCCCACACACACACATACACAGAGGGAATAACCATGCCACAATCCCTTCTCCTCCATTCTCCACTTGGGATTGGGGCACACATGTGCACATACCCGACTTCAGTTTTAAGCCCTCAGGTCCAGGACTCAAACCACAGGTGATTAAGTGGGATTCCAGCAACATAACCATTACGCCATCTGCTGGTCCCTATTTAACCCATCTTCTGAATGCAAAGATCTCTACCAGATGCCTTGAAGAATATACAAATGAGGAAAAATTAGGATCTGTCCTCAAGACTTAAAATCTAGTAGTAGGAAATGGAAAAAACTATGTACAGAGTGAGACTGACTTGAAGTGTTGTAGTAGAAAGTAGATTATCAAATGTTCAACCTTCCAGAGAAGTTGCAAAATAAACACAGGAGAAATTTCTAGAAGAATATTTCTGGTCCTTTTAAGAGTAGCTCTCTAGAGAAGCTGTCCTGTCTTCCGTGTTAATTGTCATACTCTTTCAAATTCTCTTCAAACATGCACATGGCATTGGTCATCTAGTTATTGCTCCAGCCTAATATCAATAGTTATCTCTACCCCTTGGACAGAATTATCTTGGCTATATAAGGAGGAAATTCAGCCAAAAATGCAATTGGTGGAAGAGTGGTTTTCTATTGCATTTGGAACATACTCCTATCATTTTCACTCATTTTTAGTGCTTTTGATGGATTTCTCCAGTTGGAAAGAACTCAAAACCAATTTCAGTGCAGATGCAAATAATCCTAACAAATTATTCTATAAATACACCACAAATAGCAATACTTTGTGAGGTTAATAGCTCTTACTTATCAAATAAGGAGACTGAAAAACAGAACTTGGGTCCATATGAGGAAAGTGGATTGATTTCGAATCCACTTTCCATTTGGTTCTTCTTCCAATGACTTAGCTCATAAACCATAGGAATTCCTATTTATTTTAAAGTAGTTTGCCATTTAGTAGCTCTAGTTCTAGATACATGTATGGAAGGTAAGAGAAGACAGTGGTAGACCTTACCCTAACTCTCATTCTCAGGAGGATTGAGAGTAGTAAACGGCTGTCTGAAAAAGGGGCGGGTCTAGGGGGGAACATGTGTGCACATGAAGTCACTGTTCCTAGGGGAAGGGTTTGCTCAAACTCTCAAAGTGGACCCCGAGACCAAAAGAAAGTCAGAATTACTGTTTCAATAGAATCACTCATCAGTTTTGCTCATCTTCGGCTTTTTGTTAGTTTTAATTTTTCTTGGAAAAAAGAAATGCAACAACAGTTGTAGTTTGTGTGGTATTTATACACAGCTCCATTCCCATACTCCCAGGCACCATTTTTCTTTTTGATTTCTACAGAAAGATCTTGTAGGAAGACCCTTCAAGGCTCCATCCTTCCTTCCTCCAGTCACTTAAGGATTTGTTGAGTACTTACAGTGCTCATACTATATTGGTTTCTACCCCTAGGGTGATTAGGTCATTGATTCATTTATTTATTCAACCCATCTCTTTTTTTTCCTTTTTTTGAGAGATTTTTGCTGTTAGGGTCCATACTCTCACCGGAGAGACAGACAGAAAATGAGAAATCACCCCCACACACACACATACACAGAGGGAATAACCATGCCACAATCCCTTCTCCTCCATTCTCCACTTGGGATTGGGGCACACATGTGCACATACCCGACTTCAGTTTTAAGCCCTCAGGTCCAGGACTCAAACCACAGGTGATTAAGTGGGATTCCAGCAACATAACCATTACGCCATCTGCTGGTCCCTATTTAACCCATCTTCTGAATGCAAAGATCTCTACCAGATGCCTTGAAGAATATACAAATGAGGAAAAATTAGGATCTGTCCTCAAGACTTAAAATCTAGTAGTAGGAAATGGAAAAAACTATGTACAGAGTGAGACTGACTTGAAGTGTTGTAGTAGAAAGTAGATTATCAAATGTTCAACCTTCCAGAGAAGTTGCAAAATAAACACAGGAGAAATTTCTAGAAGAATATTTCTGGTCCTTTTAAGAGTAGCTCTCTAGAGAAGCTGTCCTGTCTTCCGTGTTAATTGTCATACTCTTTCAAATTCTCTTCAAACATGCACATGGCATTGGTCATCTAGTTATTGCTCCAGCCTAATATCAATAGTTATCTCTACCCCTTGGACAGAATTATCTTGGCTATATAAGGAGGAAATTCAGCCAAAAATGCAATTGGTGGAAGAGTGGTTTTCTATTGCATTTGGAACATACTCCTATCATTTTCACTCATTTTTAGTGCTTTTGATGGATTTCTCCAGTTGGAAAGAACTCAAAACCAATTTCAGTGCAGATGCAAATAATCCTAACAAATTATTCTATAAATACACCACAAATAGCAATACTTTGTGAGGTTAATAGCTCTTACTTATCAAATAAGGAGACTGAAAAACAGAACTTGGGTCCATATGAGGAAAGTGGATTGATTTCGAATCCACTTTCCATTTGGTTCTTCTTCCAATGACTTAGCTCATAAACCATAGGAATTCCTATTTATTTTAAAGTAGTTTGCCATTTAGTAGCTCTAGTTCTAGATACATGTATGGAAGGTAAGAGAAGACAGTGGTAGACCTTACCCTAACTCTCATTCTCAGGAGGATTGAGAGTAGTAAACGGCTGTCTGAAAAAGGGGCGGGTCTAGGGGGGAATAAGAGCCTTAAAACCACTCTTGCAAATCAGGATTGAGGACTCAAGGAATGGGAGTTTATGTGCCTGGTCTTTGAAAATAAGTCATAGGTTGATAATTCTAGATATTATCAAACTGACAATTTCCACTTAAACTTGAAAGTATGTCACATTATATGGCTTCGTATATATCAACATGTCTGACAGAATTAGGGCTTTCAGTTTAATACAGTAGATAATGAAATGTGAACACCATCCTGAATCAACTTATTTTCTTTGGGAATTGCATTAGTGGCAGGAGGCAAACAGAACTGGGATAGAATTCCTGTAGTATTCAATATAGAACTTGCAAGAAATATGGTCAAAAGATGTACATTCTAATGAACAGTATTATGACTTAAAAAAATCTAGCTTAATTCTTCTAGGGTTGAGGGTCTTACTTGCTTAGTTGAGACATTATAATGGTTAAAAACCCACAACTATCATGAGTGGGAGGCAGCAATGTGTAACAAAATTAACAGAAACAATGGCAATAGTGAATTGTCTGTGAGAATTCACTGTGTGTCATATCATTATTATATTACAAATATTAAATTCTCACCATGTTCTCTGAGTTAGGAACTCCCCATCTTACAGATGAATTTAAAAAGTCAGAAAGGGCGAGTAACCCTATCTTAAGTTTGCACACCAACGGGGCCAGAATTTGAACCTAATAGTCTGACTCCAAGCCCACATTTCCCCCACCTCTTTATACCAAGAGGACACTAACATCAGATACACCTGACTTTAAATCTTGCCTCAGAGCTGGATAACCTTGGACAAGTTGTTCTACTTTTTAAGTCTCAGCATCTTTATCTGAAAATTGATATAATAATGCCCACTTCAAAGGATTATGTGAGGATGAAAGAAAACTCTATAGAAGAGCACAAAGTAAAACCCCATATTATAGCCCATTACTTTGCATATAAATGTTCAATAAAATCTAGGGAACTTTTAGGAATAAAGAATGGAGGCTTGTAATAACAAATTGAAGCAATAAATTAGATGGCTAATATAAATTATGAAAGTGTATAGACATGTAAATTATAATGTGTGTACATAGATTAACTTCACTTAGTTTTTGAGTTCTTATAACAAATTGTTCATCGATTTTTAGTGGAAAAATTCATTGTTTGGGAAGTGTGAATTTAAAAATTTTAATGTGGGATTAACTGAGTAGATCACTTTTAGGACTTGGAAACTGGAGGTACAGCTACAGCGATAGTTAAGATGTTATTTTACTTCGCCACTATGTTACAATGGATTGTATAAAAAGAAAATCTCAAATATAAAAATAAAAAGTAGTTCATGCATAAAGCATGATGCCCTGAAGCATATTAGATCTGTTTATCTCTTTGTTTAAAATGAATGCTACCTGGTATAGTTTACATAACATGGCAGGGATCAGCTCGATAAAGTGTTTCTATCACCTGGGGAGCACACCGGCTCATTTCCTCAACACCTTTCCACATGACTAGCTTGCCAGCAAGTATAATAGCAAACAAAGTTTTAATAGGTCAAGACCAGAGTAACTGCTCACATGAACAGGAAGGAAAGAGAGGCCTGACAAGCACCAAGCCTAATAACTGACACCTCCAGCCTGCCTTTTTTTGAATGTTGCTTAATGGGAAGTTTAGAAAGAAAGGCTTTGATAAAAGCCTGAGATAAAGTCTATGCTTTGGGTAGAAAAAAAAGAGGCAAAGGAAAGTGGCATCACTGTGCACCTACGCTTGGAAATGGAGCTGTGCTTCAAGGCAAGTGGCTCGTAAACCATTTTTCCATCACTTGTCTGCTTTAGCAACTCACAATTAACTCCATTATTAAGCTTAAGGATTTATTGCATCTCTTCCCATTTTCTCTAAAGCTGTCCAAACTAGGAGAGGCTCTCATTTTTATTTGCTTGTTGTCTAAGTGAAGCTGCTACTTAGAAACTGTTTCTGTCATATCACATCGGTTTTGCTGAAAGCTGCAACAAGACAGATAAACATATGATCTATTTTAGAACCTTTTTTTGCCTACCAGGAGGGGAAAAAATAATTGAACAGCTTTTTTTTTTCTTCCTCTCTCTCTCTCTCTCTCTCTCTTTGCAGGTTTGACTTCCTTGGGCAGTGTGATTATTTATGAAGTTAGTAGTATCTACCGAGTTCATAGGCCCCCTTTTTCTCCAAGAGGCACATACAATAAGTTTCAATAAACTTTTCAGAGTGTTGAAATGAGTAAATACAGTTGCTAACCCTGACACTGGCAGCCAGCAAATGGCAGAGCATGTTCAATATTGTGTTTATCCTTGCCCCATTACCAAGGAGGAGGCAAAATCTGCTACTGTATTTAAACAGAAGAATAGACAGACTTTCTTTTGTTGCAAAATCTGTGCCTTCTGTGGGCATGCTAAAATTGAAGCCTCTTTAATAACACAGGGTGTGGAGAAGTAATGTAGAGAAAGAACTGGAAGTTCATGTAGAATGTTCCTTAGATACTACCCACTGTAGCAAATAGAAAACTTTGTCAATATGTATCCAGGCTCCTGAGGGATACAGATCAGTAACTGAATCATAGGTAAATAGATAGATTAGATATGGCAGTGGCAGGGAAAAAATACTGAAAAACAAATCCACAAGAACAATTTTACAGGGCTTGCCTTCTATTTTCATAAGGAAACTAAGCCAAATAATCTGACAAGGGCCGAAATCAAATCATCTGTCAAGTTCCTCTACCTTTCATTTATCACACAGTTTAATACCATAATGAAAAATAGCAAATGAAAAATGAAGTGAATGACCAATGAAAATGCATTCTCTGAGGTTACGGGAGTATGTTATTAGCCTAAATCCTCCACCTCTGTACATATCTAACTTCTTGGGGAGGCCCTATGACCACACAACCCTTTTCATTTAATTATAACAAATCCTGGGTTGATATGAGGACTGTCATTGGGAGAGCCCCCTCCACATGTAAAAGCTCTCCTCTCTTATTTCTCTCAGATTTCTCTATCTCTTCTTCATAACATAACATGAGCTAGTAGAGGTTGGTGGATATAAGCAGAGGCTGAATGTGGAAATTTAATGGCAGAGAGAGAAAGGGTCAAACAATCATCTATTGAGTGTTCACTATATACAGTCTCTCTTTAAAATAACCATGTAAGGTAGTATCAGTGTATTTTAACAACTAATGAAACAGAAAATTGGGACATTAAAGTAATCTGTTTAACCCCTCAAGTGGTGGAGCCAGAATTTAGACACAGGCCTAGTTGACAGCAAACTCCATGTCTTTCCCTCATGGCTGTTTCCCATAATCTGAGAAGAGAGATTAGTCCTATAAAGTGACATTAGGGCAGCTGGATGGGAATTAAAAAAATTTGTTGGGTGACTTGAAATGAGAAATCTAAACAATGATGGCTAACTTTACTGAGCTAGCATTTCCTGAGCACTTACTATATGCCAAGCATTTTCAAAGTATTACATTATCTTGTTACATGCTCACAATAACCCCATGAATGGATATAGTTGTTAATCCCATTTCCAGAAGGACCTGAGGCTCAGCAAAGTCAAGAATTTGTCCCAAGTTTATACGATCAGTAAGTGGCAACACTAGGAATCAGTCCCATGCAGCTAGCTCCAGAGCCTTCTTTCTCACTGCTAACTTCTCACTGCTATGTAACCTAAAGACAAAAACGAAACTGAGAATTTGCTTAGAGCAAAAAGACCATAATGACGGCCTCTTGGTTTTTTTTTTATCAGAAATTACTGTCTTTAAAAATATATATGGGTGGCCAACAGATAGCATAGTGGTTAAAGCACTGGACTCACATGGCCAACTGAAGTTCAAGCCCTGGACCCAGTGACTTGAAACGCATGCTGGGTGTGTGTGTATGTATGCCCAAAATTTGAAGAGTAGAATATAGGAGAAGGGACTGCACTGTGGCCATCCTCCCTGGGGTGAGGGGGGATGATGTCTTAGTTTCTGTCTGTCTCTCTGTCTGTGTCTATCTCTCTGGCAAGCACACATGCCCTACAGTAAAAAGATCTCTCTAAAAAAAGCATATATATATGTGTGTGTGTGTGTGTGTGTGTGTGTGTGTGAACGCGCACGCGCATGCACACACAAACGCTAATGAAATACATTTAAATTGTCCCACCTATTAAAATATTTTTTATCCTCAATCCTTCTGTCCAAACAATGAAAGACTGGGGAAGAGATAACATTTATTTCACACACTTGGCACAATCTAGCAGATTGTGGATACTCAACTCGGTCTCCTACTCCTAAGCCAAGATGATTAATAAGGCAGAATATATTTATTTCTAAGGAGCAGAAGAGTTGATTCTGATTTAGACAGTATGTGCTATTGAGCTGCAAAACAAAATTGACCTCAGCATAATTAGGTTGGACACTGGTGAAGTAAGGACTTGAACACAAATAGTTCTATTTTGACAAGCAGAATTCAAGAGCGGCTGGTTCCTTTCTCTTTATTCCTTTTTTTTTTTTTTTTTTCAAGAGAGGATGATGATTATTTAATATTTGTTGAGTGCCAACAGTGTACTCAGCGCTGCACAGGACCCAGGAACAGGATGTTGGAAAGTGCCTGAAGGGAAACGTTAGCAAATTAAAATCCACAGAATCAGCATGAAGGCAGCTGAGGAATACCTGATTAGAGGAAGAGTCTCTTCGCCTGTCCCAGAACAACAACAAAAAAGGAAGTGATAAGGCGAGAAATAAAAACCTGTATGGTTCAAATGGCAGGGATGCAGTCGGGTGGAAAAGTATGCTTTAAAAAGAGAGAACTCCTGCCCAACTGAAGCTAATAGAAAGGAACATAAACTTCAGCAGGCAAGATGGAGAGCAGGAGAAGGAAGAATAAATTCAAAGAACAAAGACATCAAGGCAAATTATCAGCCTTTCCTCGAGTCCTTTCCGAGTACAAGGCCTGGAGGAAAGGCAGCAGCCCGTAGGTCAGAGTGTCGGGAACAGAGCGAGGGATCCACAGAGCACAGCTAAATTACCGCTTTGCCTGTGTGCGTGGCACAGAGCACAGTGAGTAAATATGTGGCCCAGGGGTGGAGAGGGAAAGTGCACTCTGGTGGTGAAGGTGCAGCCATGTCCTGGAGATGGGGACATCAAAGAAAGCTGCAGAAGAAATTACATTTCATTGCCTCGCTGGGGGCTGATGGCTTTCGCTTGGCAAGTCCTAGAGTAGTTGGAAGAAAAGGAAGCTGGCCACAAACGCCAGGACAAGGCCTTGTGAGCCTGGCAGCAGCGGCTCCAAAGAGGGCAGGTTTCTCAGGGAACGCCCAGCCTTGCCACCGCGACCCCAGTCTGACCTCTCCGTGAGGGAGCTTACTTTATGGAAAGAAACACTGCAGTGTTAGAATCATGGCAAAGTGGAGAAGAGTCCCCAAAACCATGGATAAAAGGGAGAAATGGTGGGTGTGATGCATTTGACTTTCAAAGGACTTTAGGTAAGAGAGTTAGAAAAAAATAATCCTTGCAAGAGGCTATTAAGCAAAATTGGTAACCATGGGGCAAGTGTTAAAATTCTGTTACATCTTAAAAACTAGTTAAGAGATGGAAAGCAATGAGTAGGAATAAAAGGCCATTTCTTTCTGTGGAAAGAGGTTAATTGTGAGGAGCCCAGGGGAGAACGCAGATACCGGCTTTATTCGGTCTTAATAACAACCTGGAAGAGGAAGATGAAAAGCAAGATGGCAAAACTTGTTGATGAAAAAGAATTATTTAAGGGTATTTGAGTCGTGGAAGTCTGCGAGAGTCTAGAAAACACAGACACATAAGGGGGGGAGGACTTGAAAAATTTTAAATAACCAGCCAGTGAAAATTCCTCCAGAGCAGAGGACAGTCGACCTCAGAAAGAAGGAAAAGCCTAGGCTGTCTGAACCTGCCCTTCCAGTGCTCAGCATTCTGGGTATTGTTACCCTGAGTGTGGTTCTTCTATAGGATTAACTGGGAGAAAGGGCTGGTCATCGTGGAAGTTATTTATCATCTGCCTCTGCTAGCACTGAGCTCCTCAGACTTCATTGTTTCTAGTTGCAATATAAGGACAGCAAAACTGGCCTCTTTTCTAAGTATACAGAGGGATCAGATCTATCACTGATTGGAAAATAGATAGAAAATTCCAGGTGAGACAGTGTCACCCCCATATATTTATTGATTGAATTAGGGGACAATTCTCCAAACAGCCCAGTAGCTTTTGTATTCCATTCTTCCGCCTGTCTGTGGCACATGATGAAGCTCTTTTCTGTTCACAAAAATAGCTGCTTTATTTCTACAGATGGCACCAAAGCATACCCTGCGTATGTAAGTCAGTCATTGTCCCCTAGAGAAAGGTGGTTGTTCATGAATAGCAAGTTAATCAGCTTCTTATAAGATAAATTCTAGCTATTTCAAATTTAAAGGAAATACAGTCCCACCCCAAAGCCTGATGAATAATATCACAGAATGCCAGGAGAGGCAGAAGTGAATTCTTACTCTCTGCTCCTTTTCACTGCTCTCTCCCATCCCTGGCCCTTTGGAGAAGAAAGCCCACCCTCTGAATAAGCAACTCAGGAGGACTAGAGGTTAGACTGACTTTTGGCTGAACTGATGTCACAGGGTAACGCTACAAGTAAAGTTCAGAGAGGTTGCTATTGTGAGTAATGTTTGCTAAACTCTTTCCAGTTCAAGAAGTGCTTTCACGCCATTATTTTCTGTGATGCTCACAAGGAGTCCTTGAATCACCATGTCTCAGATGAAAAACCCAAGGCCCAGTTTCGGGCTAGCTAATGGACAGCAGAACTGAATCTCCAGCTTGGCTGTTCTAATTACAAACCATTCTTACGCCACGTCTCCAAATAAAAAAAGAAAGAACACACACCTGCCCTTACGTATCTCCCATGCATGTGGGTGGTTGGTGTTTATCATGCCTGTGATTTTTGTAGACCCTTCCCCCTTGCCCTTGCCCTTCCACCCACCAAACACCCCCCTCCACTCCAGCCCAGCCTAGAGAGCATCTAAAGTAAATGGAAGTGGCGACTTCGAAACTCAGCCTGTGTGAGCAAGAGCAAACCGCTGGAGAGGTGTGTTTACACATTCAACATTACCTTTAGGAAGTCTGTGGAGATTGTGATTTCTATTTGCCCTCATCTTATGTTAGTGATTTTCATATTACATTAGCAAATTTAATCTCTGCTAATGTGAGAGGAAGTTACTAACACAATGAGACTTGATTTAACAACTTTCACACTTTGATGGCAAAGGCAAAATTTGCGAGCAGAACACCAATTCCAATCTCTAATTAAAAAATAAATCAGAAGACAGAGACATCCATAGTTCCCATATTTCAGATCTAGAATAGAGCCAAGGTTAAGGGTAGGCAGCTGGGATCCAGGCAAGTTTGTGAATGAGGAGAGACAGAACCAGTTCTCAACCTGAGATCTTGTTTTCTTGAGTGAATAGATGCACTGTGTGAACTACACAGCTTCTTAGGGGTGCTGAAATCACCAAAATAACTGTCAGTCTCACTTTACCAAGTTAGGGCAGCCTTCTTCAGCAAGCCCTTCACCCAGCTTAGCGTCACAGGTGTGCCCTGCTTCTGACCACTCCTCTGCTGCAAGTGCCAATAAGGAGCGACACTTCACACAGTGGGCGGGGAAAAAAATGTGTGGGCTTGGCCTCAGGGTTTTGCACTATAGGCTGAGTGTCCCTAGGAAATTCCGAGAGGCTAACACTAATTCGTATTCGCTCTGTGCTTCTATAATATAGTCACAGGGGCCAACTGGTAATACTTTAGGGTCACGGCAATAAGTGAGAAAAAGTTAAAGCTATTTTACAAACAAAAATGTCCTTTTCTATAGATACACAGAAAATATGTCATTTAGGTCATCAGGTAGCCAGATATTCTGAGATCTAGAAATTTAGAAATGGAACTTCCAGAACATCTGCCCTCAAAGTTCTGCTAGGAGCAAGCACATGTTTCAAACTCACTCACCTTCATGACTAAAACCCCTCTCTATTATTATTTTTTTTTATCAGACGAGGATTTATTGCTGTAATAGATACGTGCATGTACTGTATAATAAAACTTCCCTGATTACCTTATAACTGCACATTAAAAATTTACTAAAGTAAAATTAATGTGATTTTAATAATATTGTTTTAATATACAGAATGTCAGCTGACAGGGGAAAAAAAACCTGTTTTGAATTCAATGTGCAATATGCCTCTTTTGCAGTACCTTCCTAACAATAGCTGAACTGGCAGACGAGCCTTGTCTGTTAAAATTTCTGATGTGCATGTCCCAGGGGAAATGGCTAAAGTTGGGGCCTTTTAAAATGTGACCGGACAATGCTTCTGAGACTATAACGTAGAGAACTTCCCTGCATGACAGGGAGACTAGGCCAAATAAACGTATATAGAGTGCTGTTTCCTGTACGCTTTTCTGTAAGACTCAGCCAGAGAACATAACTTCAAAGAATCTTTTGATGGGGAAAAAAATGTTTTCATTCGCCCGTTTTATGATAGTGCTGCAGGATACTTACAGTTGATTTACTATAATGACAGGACCTGGATACTGTCCCAAAGGAAAAGAAATCCTACTTTTCTCCTGCCACCTACCCACCACATTTATTATTCCCAGCTAGGGGTGTGGACAGGCAAGTGACAGGTTAAAGGAAAGATGGTTGGAACATGGTAAGTAGAGATCGTTGGAGTCCCACCAGGATCACTCGCAAAAGGCCTGTGACCCAGGGTGGAACATTCCCATGGTCAGGTGCCTGCTAGTTCCAAACTCCCAATAAAGAGAGCAGACCTCCCAGTTCTGCACAGCAGCTTAGGGAATCTGAGGGACAGAGAGAAGTAACTGTCTGCCTTCCACCCTGCTGGGCAAAGACTCAGCCAAAGGAAGTGCCAGGACACTGTACTGACCCACTTTGAGCCCTTCCTCTCCATTTGTTCCCAGGCAGAAGAGATACAAAAGCATCACTATGGCATGGTGAAAAGTTAGAGAAGCATTCTGGAAATTGACATGCAAATAAGCACTCCAAGTACTCCACTTTGTTCTGAAAATTCCCAGCACTGGGAGCTGTAAAACACCAATCAGAAGAGGGGCATTGATGGGAAGGACCTGGTGGTTTTGCATCTAGAGTTTTCCATGTTGAGGGATGGTGTCTGTACCGTGTCCCCACCTGAGGTGGCTACAGGTAAAACTAAAGATGCACATACCAAACGAGGGAGAAAACAATAGGTTTAGGAATAACCAATATGTATTCTGTAAGAACGCACATGCATTGGAGTGGCATGAAAGATACCAGGTACCCACAAAAGCCATAAGATGCAAACATGCTTCATAACCTGGGTTCATGAGGAGAAGCCAGATATTCCAGTTAGGACAAAGGCAACTGCCTCCACAAAACCTGCCTTTGTACTCTGAGCAGATGCACACAACTTTCTGTGTGAGGACGTTCAAATCCTAAACAAGTCTTAAGACAAAATCCTTGTCTTAATCACTTAATCACCATTTTTTAAATCACCAGTACCTCTGATAACCCAAATGTCAGAATCCCACCAGCAGATCCTATGGCACACTATAATATATACAATGCTAAATGGACACAAATATCACTGAGTGGTCAATGGCCTGCACCAAACTGCAGAATGACTCTTTGGTTTAATTTATGATATACACTAGACCCTGAGAAAACAGGTCCATTCTTAAAGCAGTTACTGCAGGCCATTCATGAAAGGAGGTGTAGCACTTGGAGAAGGTGTTCAAGTCTCAGCTCTGAAAACTAGGCTCCTTATTCGGAAACTAGTAGATTCATTCTAATTAAAAATCTGCTTCTGTTTATGCTGCACACCTCCATCTCGTCAGCAGGAGGCACATTCCGTTACACCAAGTCCATTTACCATCATTGGCTTTTACACCTTCCAGTTTCCCCACAGCCAATTCTTTTTGAAAATTATCAACTCTTTTTTCCTTATTATTGGAGGTGTTCTTTGTCAGGAAACTGAAACCACACACTCAAAGCCCTGAGTTGCATTTCAAGTTTTATCATCTGCTCTCTGTCAAGGGAGATTATTTCAATTCTATAATCAACCCAATTGAATTAAAAGGAAATCTTCATCTTGCATGAAAAGTGCAGAGAAAGAAAAACCCCAAGGTTGGTTAATTCAGTAGTACAAAATTATCCAAAACCAAATTCTATCACTGTTTTTAAATCACCAGTAACCCTGATAACCCAGAAGCCAGTTCTTTCCCCCTCAGCATATGAGCCTTATTCTCCCTTAACCCTCACTTGAGGTCATAGAACAGCCACATCCTGACAACAGTGTTCAGATGTAGAGAAGGGATCTTTGCATTTTGGAGGAGATCTCTTTTTTTTTTCTTTAGGGTTATTTATTTATGTTTTCCATCAGAAAGAGAATGTCAGAGAGTGAGTGAGGCACTGAGACAGGTACGCCTTACAGGGTCTACATGCCCCAATCCATCCTGGTCACAGCCAGCCTGCTTCATAGGCAAGCGTGTGGTCAGAGAGGTGCCATATGCCAACCCAGGACCTTTATTGCAGACCTACCACCTGGTCCCTGTATCTTTTTTTTTTTCTTTTTTCTTTTTTTAGAGGTTTTTGCTATAGGGCACGTTCACTCGCCAGAAAGACAGAGACAGACAGAGAGACAGATAGTGAGCCATCCCCAGAGGGGGTTGGTTATGCCGTGATCCCTTCTCCTCCATTCTCATCTTGAGATCTTGGGCAGGCATACACATGCACCAAGTGTGAATTTAAGCCACCGGGTCCAGGACTTGAACTGCGGTCAACTACATGGGAGTCCAGCAACATAGCCATTACGCCAACTGCTGGTCCCAGGCCCCTGGACCTTTTTAAGTTTATGTAAAACTTGTCTAAAAGCCCCATCCAGCATACTTGCCCTAGTTTCTCAAGGCTGAACTGCATCACTGCCCATGCAGTCACTTGGAGGCTGTCTTGACACCTCCTTTCTCTAACATTCCACATTCCATCCGTCAGTATGTGCTGTCAGCTGTTGCTTCAGAATGTATCCTGAACCTGACCAGATCTCACCACCTTCACCACCACCATCTTACCTGCTATTGTGACACAGCGTCCTTAAGTGTGTTGCCACCATCTATCAGTTCCCCATCGCCCGCCCCAGCATGAAAGCTAGGTCATGCCTCAGCTCTACCACAAACCCCCAAGTGGCTGTTGTCATCACGTTCAGAGAAAATACAAAGTTCTTCAAGGCGATGTCTATGACACATCCATACAATCCATCTCATCAGCCCTCTGTCTTCATTCCCATTGCCCGCCCTCCCAAACGCTGCTCTAGCCACACTGGCTTCCTATTACGTAAATACCTCTGGACCTTTGTATAAGCTGTTCCTTCTTCCTGGAACACTATTCTACCAAATATCCAATGATCACTGCCTGACTTCCTTCACATCTGTAATCATATGCTACTTTCTCAGTAAGATCTTTCCTGGACACACCATTTGAAATAACACCTCTCTCCTCCTACATTCTTATGTTCACACTGTCTTATTTTTCTCCATAGCATTGTAGACCACCTAGCACACTATATAGTTTATTTGCATTATTTTTCTTTTTAACCTCCTAATGGAATGTAAGCCATATGATGGAGGCTATTATTTCTTTTTCTCTCCCATCTTCTCCCACTATAACATCAGAACCTAGAAGTGACTGACACAAGTAGGAACTCCTTAAGTACTTGTTGAATTAATAAATTTGAAAAACTATACCCATGATAGCTTTGACCAATGATACTTGGGGCCAACCTTGCTTCCCCTAATGATAATGGAACTAAACAGAGGAGAAGAGAAATTCCTGTGGGGACAGGAGTTATTTTTTATAAAAATAAAGAAGAGAGGAAATGTTTGGGGTAAGCAGTCTACAGTACTGACTACCTATTTTTATATTTATTTTCCTTATTAAAAAGCAAAAGAGCTCATTATCAAACTTATCCTGAGTCATGAAAAACACTTTTTTTAAATTACATTTTAACATCTAACTTTGAAGTCCGTCTTACAATCAATGCCATCTTACATTTCTGTAAGTGCCAGTGTTTGTTTTCTTTCTTAGTGCTTCACAAAAGGGAGCCTCTTAAAATGGATGGTGTTGGGACCAGCAGTTAGCATAATGGCTATGTCGCTGAATTCCCATGTAGTCGGCTGCAGTTCAAGTCCTGGACCTAGTGGCTTAAACTCATGCTGGGCATGTGTGCGTGCATGCCCGAGATCCTGAGAGGAGAATGGAGGAGAAGGGATTGTGGCATGGCCATCCCCCCTGGGGGGTTGATTTCTTGCTTTCTGTCTCTCTGGCTCTCTGGCGAGCGCACATGCCCAGTAGCAAAAACCTCTCAGGAAAAAAAATGGATGATATCTTAGGTTCCACAAAATTTTGTAATATTCCTACCACATGGCATGCACTGAGGAGTGAAGCAATGCTAAGAGAGAGAATATTATCATCATTGTCCATAGACACATGAACTGGCTATTCAACAAGCAAGTTTTGAAATCTTTCGTGATTCCCATGAAAACTAGACATCCTCTTTTTCTCTTGCCTTCATATTAGGAAGCTTTGATTTAAGATAATGTCTGGGCAGAGAAGCTTTGTTCAGCAGTGTCATTTGACCCACATTGTATGTTTTTATAGCCTGAGCCAATTAGTTAAAGTGACTTTGACTATAATAGGGACCTGTGACATTCCTCAATATTATTGCATTAGTCACCCTGGAACAGTCTGGCTGGTGTTTGTAATCTGGCTCTCGTTGTGCCTTCCTCCTCCTGATATTTATATGATTTGTTGCTGTCCTATAAAATAATGACCTTCGAGTCCTTGAAAGAAAACCCTCTCTGATTTTCTTTATTTCAATAAGTCCTTGGCATTTGATGGAACAACATGAATCACCTCTATCGTTCTGATTACTAATCAAGGTTTTGTTTTGCTGTTTAGTCTTTTAAATTTATATTAATCAAATAAGGTTGGACTGGAAGTCAAAAATTTGAGCTGTACTCAAAATTCTGTTCCTGCGGGAATGGGTAACCCTGAGCAAGTCACTCACCCTCCCAGCACTTTTTTTTGTTGCTTGGGGAAGATTGTTCTAGATCAGCTAGCTCTGTACGTCTGTGCTGGAATGGGCTTACTGAACTGGTCCAAAGGCATGCTTAACTTGAGCTCTAATTCCAGCTTCCTTCCCAAGGCTGCACTGGGACATGACTGAACCTCATTAAATGTACTGACTTATCCACAAAATAAAAATTAGATGAGTACTGACCACAAACTCCTCGAGGGCAAGACAATATTGCATTGATCTTTGTAACTCATCACTAGACTCCTTGAGAACAGGGACAGTATCTGTGTAATTATTTTCTCTATCTCCCATACCCAGCAAAGAGCACGTACTTCATATGCATTTGTTGAATGAATAAATCAATCATTGAAATGTGGTACTCCAGCTGTATTTCCACTTGGCCTTGATGGAGACCACAGTTTCCCATCCTTTCCACACTTTGTTTCTTTACTCTTTACTACCATGTTTTTCTTGTTTTGCCTTTGAACTCTAACTTTTTTTTCTTTTACTTATTGCTGTCATCTGTCATGTCATGTTTTATTAGTCTAAGTCTTAGTCTCTTTCTTATGGTAAAATATGCCTGACATAAAAGGTACTATTTTGACTATATTTAAGGGTGTGGTTCAGTGGCATCAGATCCATTCAGGTTGTTGTACAACCATCAGCATTATTCAGAGCTTTATCATCATCCCAGAATGAAATTCTACAGCCATTAACTGATTCAAGGTACCTCTTAGAAGTGGACTTCTAGTCTTTATGTATTCTTTCCCTTAATTCTTCTGCCCCCTCATTTTCTTTACTCTTCCTTGTTGCTGCTGCTATTTCCAGTGCCTCCCTGCTGGCAGTGCCTCTGTGCATCCTAGCTGCCCTCTACTCTATAGCACTCCCATTACTTGATCTTATTACTTACACCCATATATAAAATTTAGGTCTGTAATTACTTTTTAAAAAACATTCTGTTATATTTAAATGTATTACAGAATCGTTAAGAGAAGAGCTGTGACTCTCTGTATTTGAAGTCAGGTTTCTGGGAAAGGCTAGCTCATAAAATGGCAGAACTCAAAGGAGGCATAGATGGAGTTTCCTGTTTGAAAATGTAAGATTCATGTAAATTTAGGGATGATCAAATCACCTAAAAATTCTCTGGATTGTTCCTTCTGCTCCTGACCAAAAATAACACACAAAAAAAAGAAAAACAAAAGAGATAAAAGCCACTTTCTTCAGTGACAAAAGGAAAAAAGGTGTCCTGGAGCTCAATTACAAAAGCATACTTATTTCTTCTTTCTGATAAGATGTACATGGGTACTCTCATTATTGATATTCAATGTCCAATTTTCTTTGAAATCTGAACTGTTCTGAGCAGGTGGAAACAGAATATCTCAGTGAAGTTGTGGACGGTAATACACAAACATAAATATTTAGAGATAGGATTATAGAAGAATATATATGCATCTCATAAAATTTAGAAAGTAAAAATTAAAATGACTCCTAATTCCTGCTATCTTTTGGCCAGCATTATTCTACATTTCTTTCCAGGCACCAAGGCCTGAGATATATTACAACAGAAATGACATAAAGTTAAAGATTCCTAAGTACATCACAGTGGATAAACCTAGATTCCGTTTAAGCCATGACATATATGCAACAGTGGGTGTTTTAGAGTGTGTGGACGTAGACAATGGATCCTCTTTAAAATGAGAAAAACACACTTGCTTATCTCAGAAGTGTTGTGACAACTAAATTAAATGTGTATGTAAATCACCTGGCAGTCATCCTAATTCCCAGTACCCCAGAACCAGAATGCATAAAGTAAAATGCCTATTGAGAAGATCTAGCCAATCACTCAGCATTTCAGTTTTAAATTATAATGGTTGCAAATTTTGCAATACCTGTTTTTGTAGTGGTTATTTTTATTTTTTAAAAAATAGATATTCAAATGTGTGTTCATTTGTGTTTTTTGGTTTTCTAGGCCTGTAGAAAGCATAGGCCATTGGTACATGTAACCCAGAGTCAGCAGCTAGCTTGCAAATTCAAACCCATAGTGTGGCTATTAAATGGCATTCTTATTCCTCCCATTCTTTTTTCTTTTTGCTCTATTCCCTCAATGTTACTAAATGCTTTCTTATTGTCTTTTTGTATTCTTTTCATGTATTTTTCTCACTCTTTTTAATCCTTTGTATCTATCTTTTCAGCCTTCTCTAGTTTCTTTCTTACTACCCTGCATCCTTCTTCCTCTTCATTTTTATTCTCTGTTTAATTTTCTACTCTTTATTTGCATTTGCTCATATTCACATTTATTCTGTCCCATTTTCCAGTAAAACCAGTGACTGTAAAATTTTCTTACCATGTTATAGTCAGGTTCATGATACCTATCCATTTCTGAAATTTATCAGCCTAGAAATCTTTTACCCAACGTCACAATGATGATGACAGCACAACCTGCGATGTTAGTTAGTGCATATGTGAATTTTGAGAACAAAATAATAACATTTATACAGGTAGCTTGTTTTTTCCAATGTCAATTAGATTCACATTTGATATATCACACTGCCAGATCAACAAATGCTTCCTGCTCAAATTTAATTTAAATTTATCAAACATTGTTTTTACTTGAATTCAACTGATTGTTCCAAACAACCTCCAAGTGAGGGTAACTCATGTAGTAGTATTCCCTTCCTAGAGAAAAGGGAATGGATGGTGAAGAGACATGACTAACTTAAGATTCAGAGCTCTCTGGTTGCTAACCCTCCTCATTCCATAGTGTGGGTCTGACCCCATGCCACGCTGCTACTCTCCATACCCGTGGCCATGGCCTGCCCAATGGTACCACTCCTGCTATTCCCTAATAGGCCTTGCAGCTCTGGAACCCAGGACATCACTGAGCCATAACCATCCTTTCCTGTTCCTTGATCCACTCAGTAATCCTAAAACTAGACAGCAGGAACCGAGTTGCAGATATTAGCAACACCAAGTATAGCCATAAAAGCTAACTTTTTTTTTTTTAAAGGTTTTTGCCCATAGGGCACATGCATTCATGGGAGAGACAGTGGGAGGAAAAACGAGAAATCAACCCCCGTGGGGGGCAGGGCAGTGGCCATACTGCAGTCCCTTCCCCTTCATTCTCTTCCTGGGATTTTGGGCATACACACATAACATGCCTGGCATAATTTTCAAGCCACCAGGTTCGGGACTCAAACTGTAGTCAGCCGGATGGGAGTCCAGCACCTTAACCACCATGCCTCTTTCTGGCCCTAAAAGCTAACATTTACATTTATCATGTACCAAGCTAAGTGATTTACATGCATTAGTGCATATATTCAACTAATACAAATGGTTACCTAGAGCAAATACATAAGAGCTCTATAAATATATATATTTGCTATGTGTGCCTTACCAAACATTAACAACACTGTCTTACAGAGAAAATGTTCCCACCCATTTACAGGGAAAATAAAAGACACAGAGTATTAAAGAGCTTAATGTAAAATCGAAGTTAAACCAACGAGTCTCGAGTCTGGTTTCCAAATTCTTCCCTTCTTTAGAGCTAGTCACCAGTTTGTATTCCATTTACCTTTCTGATGGACTAGTTTCGAACCCACATGCAGCTAGTGACAGTAGGGAAGTAAATCTTCACATTGTCAGGATTGACGTGCTCTTTGTCCTCAGGGCTAAAGGTCATTCCACAGGAAGACACTGTTTCTCCTTAAGGTATTTGTAAAACATTTCTGCAAGACCCTCTGATTTGCCTGTGTTAATTACCTGGGCGTTATCAGGGCGATCATAACAGGATTTGGGGTATTATAATGAGAGGAAAATAAAGAGACTCCATGTCTGAGAAGAAGAAAATCTAGTGCAGAAATCATATCAATTAAGGGAAACAAGTCACATTGCCAAATATAAATCCCAAAGAAAAGATGATAGTCATTACAATAATAATAACAATTAGTATTATTATTATTGCTAATATGAAGAGAGAAAATCTTGGTTGTAAGCTCACGGAACACTTTTCCCGTTGGTCTTGGAGTGATTCTTCTCTACAGCCTCCCAGGAGTACTAGCCTATAATTTTAATTATATCTCGGCCTTCTCATAAAGCAAACAGCCTGCTCAGGTAGTATTTATTACCTGTTAGGCAGAATACTTATGAATATGCTTTACAGATTCCAACTGCCGAGATCTGCAATGGGCCTTCTCAAGGACAGAAGGGGTGAGTTGGAACTCACATAGGAGGAAAGTTGCTCATTAAGGGAAGGTTTGTTATCCAGGAACGTATAATTAAGGTGACGGTCCCAGCTTCTGTGACAGCCAACACTCGGGGTAGTTGTTTGATTGCTGCGTGGGTCAGGGATCAGCTCCTGCTACAAGATGTAGCCATATTAGTGTGTTAGTGAACAGGTTAGAAAGTAAATTACAGCTGCCTTTCTCAAGCACATTACTGTCGGTCTTCATTGTTTTGTTTTTACTGTACATCAGCAGGACTGTGGCTTCTGAAGACTTTGTGTGACAGGTTAGGCATTTTATCCTTTGAGTAAACAGTAATCATGGTGTGAAGAAAGTGGGGCATTGGAGAATTTTTCCTATTCTTTGAGAATTCTACTCTTCCTTTTTAGTTTGCTCCAAGGGCTCATTGGGGATACATATATTAAGCCCTTTAAATAGTTCATAATAAATCTTTGTCTCAGGCTGATTCTGACAGTTTTTTAAAGAGTCTTTTAAGAGAGAATCCTCAATCATTTGTTAATCCATGGGGTGATCTTCAGACTTCGAGAAAAAAAATAACAGCCTGGGCTCTTGGGTAGTGAAAATACAATGTAGAAAAAATATATAAATATAGAAAATCCCAAGAATATCACCTTACTGAAAGTACATGTTCTGCATGTATCTAAATGCTTTCTTTTTTCCCTAGCAAGCCAAAAAGAAACTAGAAAACAATTACAAAATGGCAAGGATTTTTTTTTTTTTGTCAATTTTAGGCTTTTGGTTTATATGCATCTCCTAAAATGTGATTTTAAATCCTCTAGGAGAGAATATTCTTTCTAGAGTAAAAGAATTCTTTCTGTGGAAGATTATTTCTTCTGTGCCCTTGTTTCCCCTTTAAGACCACCTCTGTCTTCCCGTAAATTACTTATATACACACTGCTATTTTACCTGGTTGGGGAGAGGCATTCTACTTTTAGAGAAATTATTGTAGATATTCGTTATTAGTATCAACACAACCACAAAAAACTTTGAAGGGCAAGACATAGTTTTCAGAATACAGACCTTTCTAGGTTGGCTTTGCTTTACGTATTTTATCTTCAGCTTTTAATATGAGCTAGTGTGTCAGGTGTTAGATGTTCATAATTTAAAGAACGTGACTTTTGATTTTAGTATGCTTGATTATAACACCAAAAAAAAAACTTACCAGAAAACATTAAAAGTAGTATTGCCTCCCATATAAATAATTAATATTAGTAATCATTATAATACCTGTGCATTATTTGCACCTGAATTGAAAATTCTTAAATCTCTCTACAAAAGAAAAGAGAGCTTGATCTCAACTGTTTTATGTGTAAATCATTGACTATTTCGGGGAAATTTATTTAGGTTTATTTAGTTTTGCTTGTAACTGAAATGATTAAGGAGAAAACTAAAGAATGCAGGTCACAACTTTGAGTAAAACATGAGAGTAAGCATCTGAAGATAAGATCAGAACCTTTTTTATCATTTTTAAACTGCAGCTTCTCAAGCTAGTGAAAAGTACGTTTACTAATGACATGCAAATGGAGTTTGTTAGGGATAAATGTGATAATAAAATGGAGAAATGGGCGAAGGACAGCCTACTGTTACAGATGGATTCATTCTCACATAAGGTCAAATAATTGAAGACCCAGAGCAAGGGCAACCAGAAATACCTGGAGTCCCTGCCGTTGAGAAGATTAACCACAGAACAATTATGACAAATGCAGTGGGAACATTCAGCTCCCAGACAACAACGAATGTGTACTGCCAGTTTTAAAAAATACTTATTTGGCATTAGAGGATATACAGTTTAGACCCAGCACCATTGATATCATGAAGAAGTGTTGAGGATAAAAATATCAAGTATGTCATTAAAAGCTATTCTTAAAGGCATCACTCTGTCTCCTGCAGCAGAGAAAAGGGCAGTAACTGATATCAACAAATTTACTTTGCCACCAGTTTTGAGACAAGGCTGCTACTACTCCACTTTCCTCATCACCATTAGCAAGAACCTTTTTTTTTTTTTTTTAATGGAAGAAAGAGGGATAATTCTACAGCAAGGCGAACTGCAAGCTATGTAAATAGATTCGTTAAAAAATGACTGCTTTTTTATCCCCACACATGGGAAGATTATGCATAGCCTTGAAGAAAATATACAAATGACCTAACTTCTAGTTCAGATATGGAAATGACGCCTACACATATATTAGCTGACCGAGATCATAATGATGAAGCCCTGTCGTCCTCACAGAAAAACAGAGCTACTTCTTGCAAAAGATTGGAAGGCTTTATAGGTATTAAGATACAGTAGTGGTCATGGAAACTCATTGGGATCATAAGAGAAAGGAAAATTTCCTTAATTAAAGATGTCCAAAATAGATATTCATTAGCAGTGTAACAGATACAGATGATTATTGGGTTATCTCCCATTTCTGGCTTCTCTAAATTATTGCAAAGTATAAATAATGTTGCTAAGAATGTTCTCCAATAAGTAACCCTCAATTCATTATTGATGATGGATTTAATACAGTACTTTGAGCTAAAAACATTTGAAAATAACCATTTCAGGATGTGCTGGAATAGAGCCATACTAAAACCAACAAATTCTAGTCTCTAGTCAGATTTTTCCTATATGAAAAAATAAATCAATTCGCAGAAGATACTGATTCAGGAGATATTTGTGGACACCTCCAACCCAAGGTAGTCTCTATCTCCAGAACAACATACATAGGAACATACAAATTGGTCACTGTGGCAGGCCCCACACCTAAGACAACACATTTTTAAAAGCCACATTATAACACTCAATTTCACTTGGATTCTCAATTCTAGTTCTTAGCTCTGTAACGCTCTCCAGTGAGAAGGCTCTGGCCACTCAGCATCCTCTCCATTAAATAAATATATCTCAGGCCAATCTTCTAAACTCCTCCATTTATCACCTCTGTTTGCCATGTGACTGCATTCATGCAAAAACCTCCCTCCGTGCCACACAGAATCCTAATTCTTCTAGGAAAACAGTTGCCAGATTCAGCAAATCAAAATGCAGGGTGTCTGACATCTCACTCTGTGATGCTAAGGCTACATGGGTTTTCATCCATGGTCTCCCCATGATCCTGGCTGGCTAAGCTTGAGGGTGGATTGTGGTATCAAGATCCTGTTTTGGGTCTCTCTCTCTTTCTCTCTTTTTTTAGAGAGAGTTTTTTTCTACAGGGCACAAGCACTCACTAGAGAGACAGAGAGATAAAAAGTGAGAAATCACTCCCCTCAGAGGGAATGACTATGCTGCAATTCCTTCCCCATTCTCCTCTTGGGATTTTCACACCAGGCATGAGTTTCAAGCCACCAGGTCTGGGTCTTTCTCTTAAAAAATTATTTATTTAAATTTGACCAGAGAGGAACAGAGTGAGAGAGAGAGAGAGAGAAGGAAAGTGAGAAAGCAAGTCATTAGGTCTGGGACTTGAACCGCAGTCGGCCATGTGGGAGTCCAGTATCCTTAACCATCACACCACCTGCTGGCAGTGCTGTCTCTCTCTTACGAATTATTTATTTATTTTTTTAGATAGGGTGTGTGTGCTTACCAGAGAGACAGACAGAGAGAGAGAAAATGAGAAATCATCCCCCAGGGAGGATGGCTATACTGCAACCTCTTTTTGATTTTGGGTACGTGCGCATGCACGTGTGCGCACACACACACACACACACACACACACACACACGTCTGACATGAGTTTCAGGTGCTGAGTCTGAGACTCAAACCATGCAGCCAACCATGTGGGATCCAGTGCCTTAAGCTCCACACCATCTGCTACCCACCCAGCATATTTTCTTTTAATTTAAAAAATGTATTTGAAATTTGTATGCACTATCTCAATCATGCCAAAATATATATGTTTATTACCTCGAATTCAAATTTAATGACATACCTGTATTTTATCCAATAACACTGATTGGTAAACTCTCCTGTGGCCACCATCTTTTCCACGAGCTTCATTCCTGCCTCCACACTGTCGTTGTAACCTTTCCCACACAGAGGCCACTGCTTTCAAAACCCTGTCCAGTCCGATGCCCCCAACACTCCCTGCATGGAAGGCAAGTACTCCTCATGTTTTGCTCTTGCTGCCACTTCCACATCATTTTCCTTACCATCTTTGCTTTAAAACCACCACTTTAACACATAAATAAACACACGCAGCATCTTTCTCAGTTCTCAGTGCCATTTCCCATCAATACCCCAGCCACTCCCTGACCTCCCTGCACGGCATGTGCTCATGCTCTGCAGTCTTTGCTGTGTAGCTTTATCTCCACGGAGGCAAACAGGTGCCAAAACAAGAGTCTCCACCATGAGAACTCACACACATAGTTCCTTGTCCAGCCAAATTAAGAAACAAAGCTGCACTTTGACCTTTAGCCTCCCTTGTCATGGTCACACTTTAGATGTTAAAGCCATGCTTTATTTTCAAGATCCAAATATCTGTTTAAAACAAATGAAGAAAAAGTTACAAAGGGAAAAATGTACACTTCTCTTTACAAAATTTAAAACATATGTGTACACATGAGCATTAGCAATAGCAGTAAAAAGAAAACACATGGGGAAATCTTTGTAAGAATTACATCAAAGTTAATATCCTTAATATATATAAGTATCTCATTCAAATTGATGAGGAAAACACTAAAAAACCAATTAGAAAATAGAGAATGTAAATATACAATTCATGGAAAAATTCAAATGGCCAATAAATTTATATTAAACGTAATTCAACCTCACAAGAAATAAAAATGCAAATTAAATGCATATGAAATGTTTTTACATATTATCAGAATGACTCCAGTATGATCTATCTTGTGTTAATTTAATGTTTTTTATAGGAACTAATATTTTTAAATGGCAATCAATATGAATACCAACAAACATTCTGATAGACATATGAACTGATGCAATGCAACTTTTCTGAAAGTCAGTTTATAAATAATAAGAATATTTCAAAAAGCTTGTGCCTTTTGACCCAGTAATATTCTCTCTAGAAATCCACCCTAAGAAATAAGAGTAAACTTGAAAAGAGATTAAGTTTAAAGTTTAATTCATCATCATGCAATGGAGTATTACTTAACCACTAAAATAGTGTATTTTGAAAGTGATGTAATGATGCTGACAAATGCAGATACTGTAATGTTATTTTTTTTAATTTAAGTTGATGCACAACCAAGGTCCCTACAGTCCCATCATCCATTTATTTGCCGAACATCATGTAATAAAAGTACAGCTACTACCAGGTAGTGAGCTATGACCTTTTTAACATCAAAAAAGGTGGCAGAAGGCTGACCCATAGCCTAGGGGTTTGAGGAGCTCTATCTCACATGGTGACTGCAGTTCAAATTCCAGTCCCAGGAGCTTGAAAAACATACTGTGTGTGTGTGTGTGTGTACGCGTGCACACACGTACATGTGCCCCAAATCTCAACAAGATAGAGAAATGGAGAAGAAAAGATTGCAGCATAACCACACCTTATGGGGTAAGTGCTTCTTTCACCCTACACCTCTCTCTGGTGAGTGCATACACCCTCTGGCACTTAAAAAAAAATGTGAGAGGGGGGCAGCAGTTGACATAGAGGTTAAGGTGCTGGATCCCACAAGGTTGACTTCACAGTTTGAGTCCTGGACGTGTGTACATACATGCCCAAAATCCCAAAGGGAGCTTGGAGGAATAGAAATAGCTGCCTGGCTATAACCTACAGGGGTGATTTCTTGCTTTCCCTTTCTCTCTCTCTTTCTGCCTCTCTCTGGCAAGCTTTCATGCCCTATAGCAAAAACTAAAAGATAAAAAGGAAAAAAATGTTGGAAAGCTTCTGCATAGCACAACAGTTAAACACTATGAAGATAAAGCTGTATGTCACATAACTGACTAGGGTTCAAATCCTGGCCCCCAGCTTAAAAAATATGTTGCGTTCCGGGAACCAGCAGTTAGCGTAATGGCTATGTCGCTGACTCCCACGTAGTCGACCGCGGTTCACATCCCGGACCCAGTGACTTAAAACTCATGCCGGGCGCGTGTATG
>NW_006159844.1:6946847-6951770 GCF_000334495.1 Tupaia belangeri chinensis | reverse complement strand
GAGAAGGGATTGCGGCGTGGCCATCCCTCCTGGGGGGTGATTTCTCGCTTTCTGTCTCTATGTCTCTCTCTGTCTGGCGAGTGCACACACCCTATAGCGGAAAAAATAAAAACCTCTCCAAAAAAAAAAAATATATATATATATGTTGGGTTCCTAAAAGGTTGAAGAGTTGGAGAAAAAATTATTGCAGCCTAATCAGGCCCCATTATGGAGGTTCATTCTCTCTCTATCTCTCATGTGTGAATATACACAACCCTCTGGCATAAAAATTGAAAAAAGGTATAGCTGAAAACTAATAGAATTTTTTAATGTGGTAAATATAGGTATGATCCCAATTATGAAGTAAGTATATAAATGGTAAATAAGACTGAGAACACATTCAATGTATTAATAGTGGCTATAATTGGGTAATAAGATTACTGGGGATTCTTTTTATTTTCTTATTTATATTTCCTATTTTTAAAAAAATTTTTATGAACACAGAAAAATATGTCTATATACACTCACGAAAAATCTTCATAATGTTCTCAAAGATCCACCTGTGAACAAAGCCCCTGCTGGCTACTTCTCTCATGTCACCACTTCCTGTCCTGCCATCCTTTCCTAGATCTCTGCTCATCAGCCCATCAGTTTCCACCTGCTTGTCCCTTAACCCTTGGGAATCCCCCACCCTATTAACTTATTTTCATTCCCATCATGGTGACTCTCAGCCTAACAAAACCTCACTGTCTTGAGTGTTTCCTGTAAAAACCTCCAAGCCATTATTATTGGGTAACACTGGAGAATGAATGCTCTCAAATTTAAACCATGCAACCTCTAGCTACCATGCAGTCTTATTTGTATTGATCCCAGTTGGTTTCCCTGCATGGCTGTTACCTAAACTTTTTTCACTCTCACAACTCCCTCTTCCCCCAACTTTATCTCAGTAAACGACCTTTCCTTTATTGAGATTAAGTTGTTCAACACCAGTCCCATCACACTGGAAGTTGCTCTTCCTCCCCACCCCCCTCAGCCTCCTTTTTTTCCTTTCCTCCCTTCCAGAGGCTCACCTTTCCTTCTCTATCACTGATTAAATATTCTTTAGCATTTAAATTCTTCATGTAGCATTTCCAACGAAGAGAACTCTAAACTCCAGCCTCTCAATCGGCAAACAAACTCGGGTCTCTTTTATTTTACTCAAGAATATTCACCCAAGAGAAGTGTATAATTTATGCAGTCAATCTTTAACTCAGTTGTCTATGGAAGCTGCTCTCTCTGGAGAGCCCCAAAGAATTGACAGCACCAATGGGTGCAAGTGGGAGGCACTAGATACACTGCTATATCATGTTCATTAACCTCTCCTTTGGTTTCCTACATATTAAATTATATATTAACTACAAAAACTTTATTTTGGACAAATATTCAAAACATAACATTTCTAGAATTTCATTGTCTGTGGAGCTTATCTATCCAAGTGATAGTTTTCAATAAAGTTCTCTCTCTGCCAATCCAATGTCATAGAGTTACAAAGAGAACCATGAGCACAGACATGTACATCATACTTTCATGACATGGCTTGGTCGCCTTTAAAATTCCAGCTCAGAGAGGACGCTGTGACCACTCAACTCAACTGTAGGCTCTTATTGCTCTCTAGCCCATATTCTTCATTGTTCTCCTTTTAACATGAATTACTATCAAAATTACTGTATTTTCTGCCCTCCTCCAGAATATAATCACCTTCATGAATGGCTCTAGACCATTATAGATACTCAATAAATATTCAGTTTAAATAACTGAACAAAGAGTAAATGTGCTATAGTGAAAGATTTGATGTGTGCTTACATGTGAGTAAAAAAAACAATACTGGGGGCCAGACTGTGTAGCAGCTGTAAAATACTATGCTCTGTGAGGCTGACCCACATGGGAAGGTTCTAGGTTCATGTCTAGAGACCTCCCTGAGTATACCAGGCTCACACATGCCCCTAATCCAGTGTTGGCTGCAGCTGGGGGTGGCTTGCAGTGTCAGGACCCTGCTGCAGGTATATCTCTGTCTCCCTTACTCATGGAGGAAATAAACTTTGAAAGATACTAATATTGTCTTTTAGGGTCACATGCTGAGCAAGGGAAGAAGTCCCAGGGACGGGCAGAACAGTACCCCCTCAACCCACATGCCTGCTCATGGACAGTGATACTCTGCATATAAATGGTTCGAATCACTGCCCAGTTTTTCACCCAGTGCTGTGGAGTGGTTTCTCATCACATGGTACTGCTGTACTTAGTAATAGAGCTTAAAGCAAGGAAAAGGCAAAACGTATAGGTGTGCATTTGCAAGTGCTTCTGTAGCCAGACTCCTCTATATAACTCCATTTTAAAATATAATATGTGGACAACATCTGTGCCTGAGATCAAAATTTGGCTGGAATGCTAAGAAAATAAACACGGCAGTTCATCTGGATACTGGAAACCAGTTACTGCCCCATGGTTAGACTGCACAGAAGATTCATGTATATAAAATAGTATATTAAAGTAAACTTACAAAAGCAAAGAGCAATCATTGCAACCATAATTTTTTCTTCCTCTTTGGGATTCTAATTTTAAAAGCATTAAAGGAGACAGCTGCTCATGCTGTGATATGCGCTAAACAGCCTGAAGGATGGAAAAAAATATATTTGTAGCTCATAATAACTATTGACCTTTCTGATATACAATGTTCTCTGTGTTAGCTATTCGGTTCTATCAACAGTGAAGATTGAACATGACTTTTTAATAGAAAACATGGGGTTTTGAGCTGCCTTCACAGAGGTGTTTATGTATTGTTATTTTGTATTGTACTACAAAGACTAAGTCTTGATGCCCTTTGTCTGACATAATGTTTGTCGTAAAAGGAAAAGAAAAAGTGAAAAAAATAAAAAAAGGAAGAAAATAAAAGAAACAGAAAAGAGAAAGGGGGGAGCTTCAATGTTCCTGAGTATGTTTTATATGAAGAATTGGCTCGTAACCACTTTATGTTCGTGATAAAAGCATTGCCACACTCGATCCCATACGCAATATTGGTAATGGAATCCACGCTGCATCCCATGAGAACATGCTATATTTTTCTCCCAGAATAGATCCCTCAAGTGGCAACATTTATAGGGAGTTTCCTATAAGATTTAAAACACTCGCTTGCAGTATTCATACGGCACATCCTTTGTAGTGCACAGCCCGCTGCAGAATGGGTCATATTGCATATCATGTACTCTCAAAGGCGATCTTCACAATACTCAGTTTTTCCCCTTGAACTTTCCTGTTGCTTAGTAGACATGTATAGAAACACCCACTGGTAGCAGCTTGACTCTGACACTGTGTATATTTCTCCAGAGTGGTATCATCCAAATACCAACTGTGGAGCAGCAGGCAGCCACCGAACACTCTCCTCACCCTCGGGGGACAGCCTCACCAAGTAGTAACCCCTGCCAGGCACAGGAAACCTGAAAGGCAACCTTATACATTATGATTCTCGTCTGAGGCAGCCCAGATAATGCCAGGGAGTTATCCTGACAGGTGTCTGGGTTGGCAGGGTTTGTTTTTAAATGTTACTTTGAAAGAAGTTTATTACATCATTATTAAACCACAATTATTTTCACAGCTATGCTCTAGAGTTTCAGTTAATGATTCACAAGTTTCTAAACAAAGCTGAAGACTCGCAACTGGGTGGGAGCGGGAATTAGCCTTAATGAGGTTTAAATAAATCAGACTATTTTTTTTGTCATACTCCAGAGCGAGCACTGAAGTATAGTCTGATTGCTGAGCCAGCGTGTCATGGCTACAACTGCACTGTCTGCAAAGGATGGTGTGACTTGTTACCACAGAAAATGGAAGGTACTGCCTTGCCACCAGTGGCCAGTGAGCCAGCTCTAATATACTAAGGGCTGTTATCCCCTTCAGAGTCGCTCTGGCTGTGGTAGAAGACAGGCCAATGGAATGAAAAGACAGAGAACAAAGTAGTCTCTAATTCTGGGAGAAATCAGGCCAATCCTCTTTTAACTACCAAACCCACTGGTCCATGACTCTCAAAAGAAAACACTTTACAGAAAACACTTCCTTAGAGATGAATACAAGGAGAGGACATAATGATCCCCTCCCCTCAAAAGAAAAAGACTTCTTAGGACAAGATGTTCTTTAGTGTGAAAGAGCTGCAGAGGTGAAGAATTCTTCCTGAAAGACAGCATGTGAATGTGATTTATTTTCACGTGCATAACTGAATGCCTACTTACATGAAACACAATCTTAGGCACTGGAGAGGACAAGGGAGGCTGGAAAAGAGGAGGAAATACAGACCACAAAAAACAAGGCATCATCCTTGCCTTTGGAGATCTCACAGTCTTGTAGATGGCACTGTTGATAGCATCTTTTGCAAATTGCCCATTTAAAAAAAAATCAATTGAGCATTTATGTTTAGAAATACAGATCCTACTTATAAAAATCAGTATTACAAGTAGTTTCACCCACGCACATGAATTCACCGGTTATTGATATACTGAGCCATGCATCCTTCCTCACTGTCATCCATGATTTACCCATGAGCATGATTGTCACTTATCAAAACAAAGCTAGACTTTTCCAAAAAGAAATTGTGCAGGAATGTTATCTTAACTATCTACTGTTACATAATAAATTAGCCCAAATACTGACAGCTTGAAAAAAGCAAAGCTATCTTGCATAGTTTCTGCAGATTGAGCATCAAGGAGCAGCTTATCTGGGAGTTCTAGCTTAGAGGCTCTCATGAGGTTGCAGTTGAGATGACAGGCAGAGCACAGTCACCTGCAGGTAAACCTGGGGCTGGATGACCCCTAGCTATGCTCACTACTATGACTGAGAGTAGGAAGTCTCAGTTCCTCACTGACTGTTGGCCAAAGGCATCAGTTCCTTGCTACGTTGAACTCTCCATAGGGCTGAAAGAGT
>NW_006159844.1:6914145-6945718 GCF_000334495.1 Tupaia belangeri chinensis | reverse complement strand
AGTGTCATCCTAACACGGCAGCTGGCTTCCATCAGAGTGAATGGCCCAAGAAAAGCAAGGAGGGAGCTGCTGTACTCATCATTCACTGCCAGTTCCACCCTGCACTTTTTATTAGAAGCACATCATCGAGTTTAGCCCACACTTCAGAGGAGAAGAAGTAGTTCTACTTTCTGAAAGGAGGAGTTTTGAAGAATCTATGACATTTTAAAACTATCACATGGGACCAGGAGATAGCATAATGGTTACATCACTGAACTCCCACGTGGTTGACCATGGTTCGAGTCCCGGACCCAGCAGCTTGAAACTCACACCAGACACATGTGTGTGCATGCCCAAAATCCCAAGAGGAGAATAGAGAAGGTATTGTGGCATGGTCATCCTCCCAGGAGGTGATTTCTCTGTCGAGCTCACATGCTCTATAGCAAAAATCTCTCTTAAACAAACTACTACATATATCATCCTGGTTAAACAAAATCCTCTGGGACAATTGCTATAAAAAAAGATTTATTGTTGCCATGCTTAGCCTCCTGTTGGGAAAATCTTTTTAAAGTCAGTATTTAATGAATATTAATTATTGAGTCTGTGTATCTGTATATGTATCTATATGGATATATAATGATATTCTCAGAAGAATGATGTGTGCACACACACACACAAACACATACATGCATACACACACAAGAAACCATGCTAGATACAATAGGAGATCCAAGTTAGACAAACCTCAGCCTGCTACCCTCAATATATAGAAAAAAAGACTAAATCCAGGTTAAAATAAGTATGTAAGGGTCAACAGGTGGCAATGGAGGTTAGGCACAAGACACCTGCATGGCCAGCTGTGGTTTGAGTCCCAGATCCAGCAGCTTGAAAAATCATGCTAGGCATGTGTGTGTGCATGTCCAAAATTCCAGGAAGAGAAGAGATTGTGGCATGACCATCCCTCCTGGGGAGTGATTTCTTACTTTCCCTCTCATTGTGTCTCTATCTCTCTGGCAAGCACATGCCCTATGGCGACAACCTAAAATTAAAAAAAAAAAAAAAAAAAAAAAAAAAAAAAGGGAAACAATGAAATTAAAGTACAAGTCTATTTTGGTGCCAGAAAACTGAAATCTATGCAATTTTTTTCATAATGCACAATTTATATGAACCTTTTGAAGCCCCTTTGTACATTTGCAGAGACCTTAGGGAAAATACTAAAAATGTTCGGAGCGGAGCTGACCCTATTTTTGGCCTAATGAGAACCAGATGGTTTTCAGCCCCCTCTCCTCCTTTCACTTTCCATACCACCTCCTGCCCTAGTAAAAAGATAAGGAAAGCAGCAACTTCAACATCAGTTAGGGAATCAGAACACATGTGAAGTAACACTGATGATTCCACATTATGGTGGCATTTGCCAACATAAAAATGACAAATTTTGCTGTAAGTTCTAAAATTTTACAAAATATGCAAAAACTGCCATTTCAGTAGCTGAGAAAATTTAGTTTTATTAAAAAGTTAAGACCCTTGCATTTTGGCAAAGACAATATTTTTTTAATTTTTAAATTTTCATTTATTTTATACATTTATACATTCAATCAGTATACATTGCTTAGCTTGTAAAGTGAATTTACTCAATATGAATACACTTTAATGCCAGTCTGTAGTTCAGGATACTATACATGTTATCATCAACAGATAATAATCCATTTCTGCGTCTCATAAATGTCTTGTCTCTGTTTTCTGCCTTAGTTTCTTTCCTTGTACTCGTCCCCTTCTCCCACCCTCTCCCTACACTATCTTCAGTGTCCCTAACCATTTTCCATGCTTCTATATCCTCTAGTCTTTTAGTTTCCACCATAGAGTGCAGATAGTCGATATATGTTATGTGGAGACATACAGTGTCTCTCTTTCATAGCCTGGTTTGTGTCACTCAGCAGTAAATCTTCCATATTTGTCCACTCTATCAAATACCAAGATCTTGTTGTTTTTATGGCTGAGTAGTATTCCATAGTGTATATGTGCCACACTTTTCCAATCCATTCATCTGTTTGTGGACATTTGGTTTGGTTTCATGTCTTAGGAATTGTGAATAATGCCACAATAAACTTAGATGTGCAAGCGCTTTTCTGACTGAGCATTCTCCTATCCTTTGGGTAGATACCCAGGAGTGGGGATGCTGGATCATATGGTAGTTCTATTTGTAGGTCTTTGAGGAACCTGAATATTGTTCTCCATAGTGGCTGGATCAATTTACATTCCCACCAACAGGGTAGGAAAGTTTCACCTTTCATCACAACCTCACCAGCACTTATCATTTTTAGATTTTTTTCATCTTTGTCATTCTGACTGGTCTCATTGTGGTTTTGATCTGCATCTCCCTTATAATGAGGGATGCTGAGCATTTTCTCATATGTTTTCTGGCTGTTCATATGTCTTCCTTAGAGAGTTGTATGTTCAGTTCATTTTTTCATCTTTTAATTGGGTTGACCTCTTTTGTTTGTTTGTTTTTCTTCAGGTAAGCCTCTTGAGTTCCCTGTTTATTCTAGTTATCAGTCCTTTATCTGAGGCTTAGTTTACAAAAATATTCTCCCATTCCAAGGGTTGTCTGTTCACACTAATTACTGTGTGTTTTGCTGTGTGGAAACTTAATCTGATAATGTATTTCTTTATTTAGGTTTTAGTTGTGTAATCTTGTTTTTCTCTTTCAGCTCCTAGTCTATAATTTATTGGGCAAAACTGTGTTTTGGCCACTGAATTCAGCTTTACCTATAGATTTCTCCTGTGCCTCAGGGAGTGGACAGTTTCTCTGGATCCCAAATTTCTTTTGTATTGTGGTGGTTTGCATAATTTATTTGTGAAAGAGTGCACATATGTTCAGAAGAAATAAAGAAACAATCTCAATAGGGTCTGGTCAGCCCACTAGCTCATCAGGATCTGGGACACAGGCTCACATGTGTTTTAGGCCAACTGAGTCAGATATCAGAACCCATAGTCAGCCATGTGGGTTCCAGCACTGCAGTGCAGTGTGCTACTGACTGTAACACCAAGTTAAGAGATCCTATGCTCTTATCAGAGCATGCAGTTGACCTGCCTGAAAAAAAGATGACAGGAAAATATCTCATATGCGTTGTAGAAAACACAAATCCTTCTTAGATATAAACTGGTTCCAGGGTCTTTATAGAGCACTGGTCCTAAGGAGACTCACTACTCCCTCCTTTCTTCACCACCTTCCAAACACACCCAGCACACGCACACACACAGACACACACACACAGACTCACACATGCCCCTTTTTTATTCATTGCCTCTGAAGTGGTGCACACCACCACAGCCATGCTGCTTTGGCTCTCCCTCAACAGAACCTTCAACAAAACCATGTCTCTCACCTGAGACAGTTAGAAAGCTTCTAAAGCGGCTGCTGTTGTCTGTCACATGCAGATAATATATCCTTTCGGACAAGGGACACCATTGCCACAGCTGGGAAAATCTGCGTGTGTTTGCCAGCACTTTGGGAAACATGGCCACAATGTGTATGCTGTGAATGAACTTATTACATGTCCCTTGGAAAGGGACAGCATGGCAGGTAACTTCTTCCCTGTCCTCAGAACTAAGCAGTCATCTATAATTAAAAGTAGCAATGATCAGCAGAAATCTAGGTTGCCCATCTCCTCCTAACTCTCCACACCCTTGTCCTACGGTCATCTATAATTAAAAGTAGCAACGATCATCAGAAATCTAGGTTGCCCGTCTCCTCCTAACTCTCCACACCCTTGTCCTACTGAAATCAAGCCTGAGGACCAGTTTAGATTTGAAATCTCAGGGTCAGGGGCACACAGCCTGACTTGAGTGTTTCCTCCCATCAGCAGTCCTGCATGTAATTAACGCTGCCCTGTACGATTAGGGAGATACTGCTGTAACATGTGGTGGGGTGCTATACTCACATGGTGTCTAGTATACATTCTAAGCATCTTACTATGTAGTTCCACACATTGAAACAGTAAGAATTCCTCATGATCTCTAAATTAGCCACCCTTCCGCAGTTTCTTATGCAGGTGGTTACTTCTTTTCTGGATTAGGGCATGCAGGACCTTAGTCTTGAAACATTTTTCACTTCTCTGGGAAGTTTCATTTTTCCTTGGCTATTGCAAACACGATCTTGCTGAACAGAGCTGAATTTTTAAGGCTGAGTTTGTGGTGTGGATTCTGATGATTTCACGTTAGTTCAAGTCTCTGAGGACCAGTGCCAATAAATGTGAAAGGGACAACAGTAGATTGGCATACTTTTCCATTTCCACCAGGATGAAAAACTGCTATAAATTAAGTCTAACCTTAAATGTATAATCTGTCCTTGGGAGGAAAGGAAAAAAAAGGATATAGCATCTTCAAGCTCTCGGCATCCCTTACGAGAAAAAATTGGTTCTAAGGGTCTCTGATCTTGTGTTTTAGTAAAATAGAACTGCACGGCTGACTGACAGTTCTGATCTAAAGCATTTACGTTTAAGTTTTGATCTCTCTGCTTTTGATTAAAACTAATGAGCTCATTTAATTCAAAATGGGAATCTCTGATAAGAGAAATAAGGTTGATGTGATTGGATTAGAGGGGCAAATTAAACTCTTAGAGCAGAAGTTTGTGCTTATATAGTGTATTAAAAAGCTGTTGGCGTATTATGGCGTGTTAGATGATGAGAAAAATTTCATAGTAATTCATATTTAATCAGAAGAAATGAAAGTACTAAATATAACATGGCTCTGCTTTTCCCTCGAGTGATAAAAAGCTGTACATTTAAAATGACATCAGATCCATGCTCTCTAAAACAAAAAAAAAAAAGAAAAAAGAAAACCTTAAGAGAGACACATAAGTAAGGGACACTTGTCAGTGTTTCCATTAACTCAGAATAGAAATGCTATAAAAATAGGGAAATAAAGTCACATTAAGGTAATAATGGAACAAGAAAAGTTCCAGACTGCAAACAACACCGTTTCTATTTGAGTATCTCTCATTCTTTCATCTGAACATCAAATTTAACTTGAAAATAGATTATTTACCCTTAAAATAGGTGGTATCCATCTCATAATTTAAATTTTCAAAGCTTGTTTTGCCTATTTTTCTCAATTTTTAAATGATTATTTCACATATGCTTATTTTTTAAATCTCTTTATTACACATATGTCTTTACTCCTATTCCAGAGAAAATTGATTTTAATTATAGGGCTGCTTAAAAGAGATTCTGTTTATTGTTGGACTTTTTAACTTTTGAATAATAAAAACTAAAATACTATTAAGGGAAAAAAATTAGAATATTTACTGGACTTAAAAACCCCAAAATTAATTTATTTGCAGAAAATGGCTTATGTTTATAAAATACCTTAGAAGCTTGTTTTTAAAGAAAATAGATTACATTGCCTTCTGGCTTATTTGCATCAAGGTGTTTTTAGATTAGCAAGACTGAAAAATAGACTTTTAAGTTTTTGTTTGTTTCTAGGTTTTTTCCATAGAGCATGTATACTTCCCTGTGAGGGAAGAGAGAGAGAAAGAGAAAGTGAACACTCCCCCCTCCCCCCCTCGCGGAGGATAGCCACGTTGCAGTCCCTTCTCCAATTCTCCTCTCAAAATTCTGGGCACACACACAGACACCCAGCATGATTTTCAAGCTGCCGAATCTGGGACTTGAACTTTGGTCAACCATGTAGGAATCCAATGCCTTAACCACCACACTACGTGCTATAAAATGTCATCTTACATCAGAAGGAAAGAAGTGAAAAAAAGAGTTTCCTATTTGGGTGAGCACCTGAGACAAAAACAGCAGGTTGCTATCATGAGTATTTTCCCAGTTTTTCTGTCTGTACATCCCATTTTCATCCCTTTATCTCCAATCAGTTAAGAAAACTTTATGCTTTTTATTCTAAACCATGATGAAAACCAACTCAGGAGATCGAGGACATTGGTCAGGGCATGGTTATTCAACCTTAATGGCTCTGTGCTTCCTGGAATTCCTAGTCAGCAAATGATACAGGAAGAGATTCACGGTAAAAAAAAAAAAAAAAGGAAAGAAAGAAAAAGAAAAAAGAGCAAGTCTACTTTACCCTTTCTCAGAAATGTCTCTGCCTGTACCTTGGTTGATCCCATAAGTCTACAGGGCCTTTCTTTTTAACCTCAGTTCATGCGGTTTTATGCACATCAGCCAAGCCTCAAAGTGGGCTGCAATTACTTACTTATGATTAGATCCCACTTAGGGAGCCTCTGCTGGAAGTTAAAAAAGGCTGGAAAGCTCTTGCTAGAATCTGGTATAGAGTTACTTCAGATACACTAATTTTTCTTTTTTATTTTCTGCAAAGTAAACATTTTCCAAATGAGGTAAATTGATTAGTATGCTCTTAGCACCCATCAGTCATTTATTTTTAGTGAACTCAAGGATTGCACCTGAGCAGTAGCTGTGAGGGGCTGTGTAGAGATCTAAATCATGTGTGTATGTATTTTTGTATTCCTCAGTGGAGTCGACCAGCCCCAGTCTGCTAACCACTGACAACACCCTTGAGCGTTCCTTTTTCATCCGAATGAAATCTACTCTGACCAAACGTGGTGTGCACATCAAATCATCGGGATATAAGGTAAGCTGGATTCCAAGAGGGGAGACGTTTCTGTCTCAGGTCAATCGTAGGTCATTTGCATTGTATTTTCCAACTATTTTAAGTCTATATAATTAACACATGTGATCTTAAGCAGCTTGTGGGGTTTCTAGTCATCTTCCCATCTCAAGGTAGGGGTTTCTTTACACCTCTCCTCTTCACTTCAGACATGCGATTGCACTAAATGCCCCCATCCAGTGGCTTTACTTTAAGAACTGATTAATACGGGAACCAGCAGTTAGCGTAATGGCTATGTCGCTGGACTCCCACGTAGACGACCGCGGTTCATGTCCCGGACCCGGTGGCTTAAATCTCACGCCGAGCGCGTGTGCGTGCGTGCCCAAGATCCCGAGAGGAGAATGGAGGAGAAGGGATTGCGGCGTGACCATCCCCCCTGGGGGGTGATTTCTCGCTTTCTGTCTCTATGTCTCTCTCTGTCTGTCTGGCGAGCGCACGCACCCTACAGTGAAAATCTCTCAAAAAAAAAAAAAAGAGAACTGATTAATAATATGCCAAATGCTTCTGCACCTGCTGGAAACCTACTTTGGTGGTGGTGGTGAGCCACATTTATATCAGTTAAGATCAATATTCTAGAACTGCTGCTTTTCAGAGTCCCACTTCTCTCTTCCCCCTTCAAACTCCTCCTGTTCTCTATGGAGAGAGAGCCTGTTCATTTTAATAGCATCTTGGACACCAAGATTTGTATGGGTGGTTAAGAAAATCAGTTTAGACATTAGAAACCTTAGTTTTGAAATTATAATTATGAATCTTCATTCATACCTTAGCATACATAGAATACCCAGCATACAGAGTACGTGTTCCTCAAGAGCAAAGACCAAGTATGGAGTCATAATATGCATTGTTATCATTTAAGGTTAAAGATATAAAAGCCTTCCATTCTCTGGAAATTCCAGTGTTTTGGTTATCATAGCAACATAAATTAAGACCTATGAAATTTATGAAATGCCTTTGGCAACCTGAATCTTATCAATCTTACAACATACTGACCATTTCCTTGAACAATATTTATTACATGTGGGAGGGCAAATAGAAAGGGAAGCTACCATCAGTGTGGCCAGCACAGCCATCCACAAATTGAGAGTTTAAAAATTCTGACTCTAAACTCAGTTCTTTTGGGTGACCACAACATATCCAAGGGTGGTAACATCCATTATCATCAGGCTTGAGAAACCTTCGATAAGTCATCAGGAGACTAGCAATGGTATAGAAGTCAGACTCAGGCACTTTCCTTGACATTAATTCTTCAGAAAAAAAAAAAAAAAGAAAGAAAGAATGAAGGTAAGAAGCAGGCCCTTCCAAGAACGACCTTTAGCTGAGCTGTCCTGCAGTCTGAAAGGCACACGCAGAGCATCCTTAACCTTTAACAGGGTGCGAGCAAAGGAGAGGCAAAGGGGCAGGTGCACCAGTGAAGCCGTACCCTACAGAGGTTACACAGGAGTGTGTCAAATAGAGGAGGAGGAAAGACCCTATCCATAGGACCATTTTGTATTTCCCCTGCACTGTGGATTATTAGTTGTTCACTGTGTAGCCTTAACAATGTTGGAATTCTATAAACAGATACAGATGTTGAGATTATTGTTCTTTAGAGACTAGAAAAATAAATTCCTTGCACTGTAGATTTTAGGAGCCACAGGGTTTCCTTTCTTCATCCTTGCCGATGTTCACTGGTTTGTAGGGGGCATATCCCAGGAGAGAAGGACGGTGGAAAAGATGGGGTATAGTTTGAAAAAGCAGTATTTAATATAATTCAATGTAATTAGATCATTTAATTTTTTTTAAAAAATCATACTACAAACTAGAGATTATAAAATTCTACAAAATATTGGATCTGCAAAAAACGGCTATATGGGTATGAAAGTAACATGGAGAAATAGAGTTTTATTCTAGGCAGAAGACCAAGTAGCTTGCATTGTTTATTTATTCTTTTTTTATTAATTAATTAATTTATTTATTTATTTTGTCATACAGCCACCTTGGTAAAGCTGCTTTTGCTGCATAACTTGAAATTGGATGACTTGATATCTTAAGTATTGATAGAATATGTATTCATTCATTTAACAAAGATTTATTGAACTCCTACCATGAGATCTATCCTAGTTCCCAGAAATCCTGCACTTAACAATGAAAAGAAGTCCTTGCTTTCATCATGTTTACATTCAAGCAGGGGGAGACAGAGTCTAATGAGTAAATAAATAAAAAACGTGATTTCAGAGAGTAATGAAGTCTAAAATAATAACTAACATTCAGGAGTATTATAATATCCTGGGCATGATAGTTACACATATGAGCCCTCACAACAATCTTAGAGAAAAGTATTTGTACTGTGTTCATATTACAGATAAAGGAGCAAAAGCTATAGAGGTTAATTAGCACACTGAACACCACATGTTGAAAGAGCAGAGCTAGGTTTTGAACTTGGGGAGTCTGGCTCCACATGCCATATACCTAACCACTTGGCTATACCACTATGCAGAGAATAAAGTGAGGTAAAACAAGGTGGTTGCCACAGGCAAGAGACCACTTTAGTCAGGAAAATCACAGAAGGACTTTGTGAGGAAGGGACATATCGCTTCTGAGCAGGACCACCATAAGAACAATTGGAAGAAAAATGTTTCTGAAGCAACCTAGGTTTAGGATTAAGGATACTTTGCAATCAAAAGGGCCTTGAGAATATTAAAAAGTGCCCCCTTAAACATCCAAGATTGGAAAAGATTTAGGAGCTGTGCCAGATCCCATCAAATCAAATCAGGTTAAAGAGACCACACTCCTCTGACATAACCATCTGTCAGGAAGTCTTTCTCAAGATGCCATGAAAGTCTACCCAGAGCCTTACTGCCCTCCCCAGAACTGCTCCCAACAAGAGTTGCTTCCTCGGCTTTTCCTGCAGTAAGACAAATCATCCCGCAGATCCAGCTCTTCCCCTCCTCCTCCTCCACAGTGAGTGTCCCTCATTAATTAACCTTGTCTGAAAGTTACTGGAAGAACTGATGAGAACCCATGACATGACACAGCTGAATAACATCCCTATTTATCTGTTCATTCTCAGTAAGTAAATCTAGCAGCTTATAAAACATTCCAATAAAACTGGTAATCACCCCACCACCACACAATAAACACAAATAAAAAGAAGCAGCAATGATAATTTCTCCGTACTCCCAATATTCCTCCTAATTTATTACCATTGTATGCATCTTTCTCATCCCTTAGTTAAAGATCCAACGTGTTAAGCCTTGCTCAGTGCTGGTCACTACATTTCTCTCCATTTTTTTTCTGTGACCTTGGCATTTGGACCTTTCTAACTTTCTCCATCACTTTATTTATAGTTGTCACTTAGAGTCATCGCTGTAACAAAAGTGCCAATTAATGAACATTGACTATGGCAGGCACTGTCCCAAATGTTTTATACTTATTTTTATTATATTTAATCCACACAACAGTATTGTTTAAAAATCATTCTCTGTGCCAGGCATTATTCAAACTTTACACAGTATCATTGTGCTCATTTCATAGGTGGCAAAACTGGCCTTAATAAGCCAAAGGTCTTTCTTCTTTCTTTTTTTAATTTGAATTGCCACAGGGTACATGTGCTTAATCACCAGGGAGAAGGGGTGAGAGAGGAAGAAAGCATCTCCCAGTGGGGCACGGTCGCACCTTACTGCTTTCTCGTCCATGTCTACAAGCACAAGCACCCAGTGTGTTTTTCAAGCCACCAGGCTAGGATTCAATCTATGTTTGGTTGATCTGGCTCCCTCATCCACCAGGTCAGGGAGCTGACTCAAAAGGCTTTTCCATATTCATACATCTCTCAAGTAGTGACAGAATTGAATCCCACAGTTGGGTTCCAGAGTTTGCCCTCTTCACTCCTCCGTTTCACTGCTTAAAGGATTAAGTCCAATGAAGGGCTCAGCATGAACTGGATATCCACATATGAAAATTAACTTGTCTGAATTATTTTATTTAACTTTATTTATTTTTAGAATTATTTTATTTTATTCCATGTCAATATTTTATTTCATTTTTTTGAAGTTGACCAGAGAGAGAGAGAAGAAAAGTGAGAAAGCAAGCTGCCAGGTCCGGGACTAGACCCACTGTCAGTCATGTGGGAGCCCAGCTGCCTTAACCACCACGCCACCTGCTGGTCCCACTTATCTGATTTTTTTAAAGAGACATCTCTTTGAGGCTGGCCAGTGGCATAGTGATAAAATGTGACTCTCTGCTGCTGACCCTCATGGGAAGGCTCTGGGTTCATATCCACAGGCCTCCCTGAGTACCCTGTGTATCCATGTGCTCGTGAGCATGGACTGGCTGAGGCTGGGGGTGGACTGCAGCATCAAGACCCTGTTGGGTGGTACCTCTCTCTCTCTCTCTCACTCATGGAAGAAACAAGAAACAAAACAAAACAACCTTAAGGTTAAAAAAGCCTTAAAAAAAAATAGCCTGATCAGGACCTTCCCTTTGTGGCTCACCCTATCCCACTGCACTGGCCTATCATTTCTCCACTGCCCCCAAAGAGTTAGGGAGATTTACTTTTCTTTCCAGGACTCTCCTACTCACTCATAAATCACATATCAAAAATTCTAGTCAAAGAAATGCCCATTTGCATCTGCTAACTCAGGTGTACAGTGTAATATAAGTTGTTGCTACTTAGTTTGCCACACCCTAGCCCTCAGGAAGGTTGCCCTCTCTCCAATGATGTTTCCCAACTATGAACTGAGGGTGGGCTATTTTCATCCTCATTTGCTTTGAATCCACAGTAGCATGTTATCTGGACTAGCCACTTTTTCCGCCTCAGGGGCTTCCCTGTTGTTTAGGTCTCATGGTTGGTCACATATCTTAGCATAACACAGCTCTCATTTAAATTGCATTACCTCACTATTCTGTCTTCTTGATTAGGTCTATGTCTGGGGGAACTTACTAGGTATAGCACATGGGGTAAAAGAAGATATGTAATCAGGGAAATTAGAGAACTGAAGACTAATTGGGTTGCCTCCTTAGCTTCTGTTTTTGGAGGATAGTTTTCCTCTGGCGTGGGACTTCAGTTTTCTAATCTACTCTTAAATGCCCACCAGCATCACTGTCATTTCTGTAGTATTTATCCACACACATTGTGATGTGCTAACTCTAATGGCATAGTGGAATAGCCTCGACTGGAAAACAAAGACAGAGAGCAAGCATCTCTGTCATGTTTATATAACGCTGAGAACTCCTCCAAACTCTTCACAACAGCAAAATCCTCAAATGCTGGGAGTTTCTGCCAGGACACATGCAAACAGATTACTAAGGGAAGAAGGGGAACTCAAGATTCTTAAAAATAACACAGTACCCCATCTGGGGTAATTTGGGTAGGGATTTGCCTATACTTAAGTGTGGAGCTGGATGACTTCTGAAATCCTATCCAGCCGTCTTATGATATAAAGGATCATAAAGAGAAAATAATTGGTACTTCACTGCTTTAACAGGATTGCTGATATACCCTGACTTTGAGAATATCTGTATCTAAACATAAAGTAATGAAAGCAGGAAATTAGAGAGTGTTAATTAGCTAAAGAAAACTCTCTTGCCTTCTCTAAGCAAAAACATAGATATATTTTAAATTAGAAACTTTTAAATTAGAAACTCTGTTCACTTTTAAAAATTTCATAGCTGTGTCTATTCTGTGGAGTAAGGCATGCACATAATTTTAACAGTGATTGTTTTTCTTTTTGTATGTTACAGATCTATTAAAAGATTTGATAAAAACTATAGAGCATCTCCCAAGCTAAATTTATTTGCATCAGTAGGTTCTTAAACTCTTGAAGTTTATCCACTAATCTTGGTTTATAAAACTCTATTTAATATGACAGCAGTTTTAGTACTTATTAAGAAGCCAAGTTAACATCTTCCAGAACATATTTCCCCAATATCACAATAGCCTTTTTTCCCTCATTTCTCCCTCCCATTGATCCATCTGATGTTAATACATATTGAAGCCCTGTTGACAAAATACATCAACTCATAGGTTGGAAAGGGTAAAAGGAAGATTTATATTTTGATCCTCTCATGGAGATAGGGATAATCTTCTAAAAAGAGTATTTCTCAGAAAATAACGTTTAGAAATATTATACCTAAGACTGAAAAATTACATACGTAATCAAGAGAGTTATTTTCTGTGGCACATGGTCTCCCTTTTCTTCCCTTCGCTTAAGTGTGCACAATAGTACATGACTAGAATGCCCAAAGTCAAAATCATAGGTCAATTTAAAAGTTGAAGGCTCAAGTGAAAACTTGTTCTTGAACTAGTTGGGCACTTTAAGTCTCAAGATGATCGTGAACTAGAAGGGAATTCTTACAGTATTTTTTTAGTTATTTGGAATTTTAACTCAGTTTAATTTTTTTAATAAAGTCCATAATACTAAGATACTCTTTTCCTTCTTGTTCATCTTTCACTGTCATGCACTGCCAGTATTGAATCCATCTGCTTCTGTTTCTCATCCTTTGGTGTAGTGCCTTCTTCCATATCTATTATCAGAAATTTCCAAATTACCTTCCAGAAGGTTTTTAGAGAGATTTGGCTATAGGGCACAAGCGCTCATCAGAGAGAAACAGAAAGTGAGAAATCACCTCCCAGGGGGGAAGGCCATGCCTCAGTCTCTTCTCTTCCATTCTCTTGGGATCGTGGGCACGCGCGCACGCACACACACACACACACACACACACACACACACACACACATATGCCCAGCGTGAGTTTCAGGCCACTGGGTCCAAGGCTCAAATCATGGTCGACTATGTGGGCGTCCAGTGATGTAACCGTTATACCATCTGCTGGTCCCTCTTCCAGAAGATATTAATTCTTTGTTCTATTCTGTACCCTGCTCTCTGGAATATCCTCCCAAAGTCTTGGTGATTACTTATTTCTCTGGGGCTAAGTCAGCAGAGATTCGCAATGCCTACTGAACCAACTGTCAACTCCTTACCTTTCCTCTATGCAGATTCTTTCCTGAAACTCTTAACTCTTAGGTACTCCAGCTACACGCTTGTGTATTCACACTTTTGGCTCCATCATGCTGTTTTCTTTTCCTAAAATGCATTTTTTCCTCACTTCTTCATGGAAGACCCTTACTCCACCAGAATGGCACCACTTATTATCACTTTTTTTTTTTAATTTTTCTTAACACATGTAGGTAAAATTATCCCTTCTCCTGTGGGCTAAAATAGCATTTTTGGATTTTACTTACTCTTTCTTTACTGTCTTCTCACCTGTAAAATAAAGCTACTGACAGTACATAACCTAACGAACTTTCTTAGGGATCAAGTGAGATAACACAGGCTCAGCTAAGCATCTTCTTTCCATTTTATGAAATGTTTCCGTATCATTTTATATAAATCTTCAAGTAATTCTTCTGGCTAATTATTTTCCCATTTTGGAAGGTAGGTAAAACTGAGTCAAAGAAATATGATTTGACTTATATGTAAGGGTCACCTAAATAGTAAATGGCAAGACTGAGAGAAGGATCTACCTATTTCAGTTGCTTTTCACTTTCCAATATACTTCATTGGATCCAGGGTACATTCTTAGTTTACTTTCTTCCTTCAGCATCTAGCACAATATGATGCACTTAGTTGTTAATAAATATTGGTTGAATTCAATTGCTGTTCTCTTTTCTTCTGAGGTAACAATGGAAAAAACATTTTTTGAGAGATGCTATAAGGTGTGTTCTCACTGGAGAGAGAGACAGGAAGCAAGAAATCACTCCCCTCACAGGGAATGGCCATGCTGCAATCCCTTATCCTCCAATCTCCTGTTAAGATTTTGAGTACATGTGTACAATGCACCTGGCATAAATTCAAGTTACCATGACTCAAACCATGGTCCACCGCATGTGAGTCCAGTACCTTAGCCACTGTGCCACAGACTGACCCCAGAAAAAAATTCTAAAAACTTTCGTTTTGTTTATTTCTTCAATAGGCAAGAGAGGCAGTATCCCCAGCAGGGTCCTGACATCATAATCCATTCCCAGCCTCAGCCAGCCTCGATGATGGGTACAAGCATGCCTGCTATACTCAGGGAGGTCTCTGGATGCAAGCCTGGGACTTTCCCCTGTGAGTCAGCCTTACAGAGCATCACATTTACCATGTGCTACCATCTGGCTCTGTAGTGAGGGCTATTGGCAGTACCAAGCCTTATGACATACCACCAAGAAGCCTGGTTAGTCGACATCTGTGTCTTTTAGATGCAGCCATGGAATACTTTTAACTGAAATAATTTTGAAATTATCTGGTTCATATTTTTCCATCTTGCCTGCAAAGATATTGTGACTCTTTATCAATGTCTTACTAAAATCAAAACATACTACATCCCTAATGTCCCCTTTAGCCATCGGTTGAGGATTCCTTTCAGAAAACATGAATAAAGTTTCATGAGTGTCACTTATTCAATATGACTTCATGTTGATCTCTGGTGAGCACCTTTTACTTTCTATTATTCATCTTTCAAGAATTTGTTTTCTGGAGATTAACATTTTGAGATTTTTTCTTTCTGAAAATTGTAATAATATTGGTCAATATCTTGCCTTCTTGCACAACTTCATGATTTGATTTTTCATAGATTGCAAAGAATACGTAAAGTGTTAAAGAATAACTGCCAGTAGTGAATTTTGGTCATAGCAGAAGTTTAACTGGGAGGTCTGCTCAACGCTGTAGGGAGTGATGTGGTGTGGTCCTCCCCTGGAGATTTCTAAGAGCACACACTACACCCATCAGTTAGGAGTCTCTGTTCCTCCCAGACAAGTGTGGACAGGCTAGATGCCATCTAATGTTTCTTCCAGTCTGCAATTTGGAGATGTTCCAGGTGTCCAGACATATCAGTGTGTCTCCTGAAGCCTTTGCTTCAGCTTTGTGTTGTCTTGAAATGATGACTACAGTATTCCAAGCTGCACAAAATGTAACTGTCTTGTCAAATCAATAGATGAATTTTCAGAGAGACCAAAAAGTCTGTCAACCCATTCAGGCTTTCTAAGGCTATGCGTTTATTGCCTTTCAATCAACCCAGACACCCCAAATAAATTGAAGGAGAAAAATTTTCCAGGGTATAACTTACAGGCAGAGGTTATCCTGATGAAAAATGCAAATAGAGGAGAGAACCAATAAAATCAAATTTTTAAAATCCTATTATCTCCTTTTAGTCTCTACTCACCTCTGCACAATTGTCCATTACAACGTGGTTTCCAGTGTCATTTTAAATACAGCTGACATTGTTTCTGATCTTAAAAAATTTATTTCCCATTACCAAGGCATGACAATAGTTCTAGCTTGGGATATGTCATTTCTGCCGGGACTAATCAGCTAGCTATTTTACCAACTAGAGGATAATCACTAGCCATGTGATTATGTCTGTGAAGTGTCTGTAAATGCAGTGGCTATATAGCCCAACTATGGTGCTAACTTACGGGTATTTCATTTTTCATTATACAGATTTTAGAAAGCAGGTAGGAGAGGAAACAGCATTCATTCTTCGACTAATGCTCTGTTTTTCAGGTTGATTTTCTCAGCCTTTGTTAGGTAAGAATAACAGAAGTAATGATCACTTAAAAATGATATAATTGCAAAAATTAACAACTTTTTCTATATACAATGAATTCTAACTAATGCCCTACAGAATTTTCATTAATGTCACTGTAACAATCTCAGTCTAACAGACTCGTTCACATTAGGTTGTTGAAGTCATAACATACTTTTTTTCTATGTTTTTCTATGCAAAAATGCATCATGACTTTTTCAAAAACCCAGTATAACTATCAACATTCTGATATTTTGGCCCATTAAAATTAGTTTGAGAAAAGTCTTAAGAGCTAAAAAGTTAGGCTGGCTCCATGGTACAGTGGTAATGCGCTGCTCAAGAGAAGCCAGATCCCATATGGCAACTGTCATTAGAATCCTGGCCTCATCAGCCTGAAATATGCTAGGCACACACGTGAGTGCCCAAGGTACTATGAGCTGAAGGACTAGAAAAAGGGGATAATGACATGACAGGATCTTGTGGAAAGGTGTCATCTCTTTCTGCCTCTCTCATGTACAAGCACATGCTCTATTATGAGTTTTTAAAAGAGAAGAAGGGACCAGCAGATTGCGTAATGGTTACATCACTGGACTCCCGTATAGTGAATCACAGTTCAAGTCCTAGACCCGACAGCTTAAAAACTCACGCTGGGTACATGTACATGGTTGCCTAAGATCCCAAGAGGAAAATGGAGGAGAAGGGATTGCAACATGGTCATGCCTCTTGAGGAATGATTTCTGGGCTTTCTTTGTCTTCCCTGGCAAGTGCACGCACCCTATAGCAAAAATCTCTCTCAAAAAGAGCAAGAGAGAGATAGAAGGGGAAAACTGAAAAGTGAACAGAACATAGTTCTGTTTTTTTTTTTTCGAGGTCTAACACCTTTCAACATTCTAACAGCAGCTGCAGAGGCCCACATTTTCTGTTTCCCTAAGTAATCTCTTGATTGGTGATCTGAAGTAGCAGTTACTTAACTCTTTACAAATTGCAAGTGTTTCCAGATACTCCATTTACCCTTATTATTACAAAACTACTCTACTGAAGAGTGAGTAAGCACAGAGGGTATGAAGCCAGATAGCCAAAAATTTGGATTTAGCCATGCATTCCTGGCTCTATGACTTTAAGTAAATTGCTGAACTTCTTTAAGCATATGTGTCTTTGTAAGTGGGTGTTTTGTTAAGTGTGAATATCAGTAGAACCTTCACCATAACACATGGTGAAAAAAAGGGGCATAATGCAGGCAGAGAGCTTATTTACCACAATGCCTGGCCCATAGTAGGCAGATGACATAATGCCAGTATGTGAAGTTTAATGTACATAGAACTTATAATATGAGGTTCATAAAGGTGAATCTATCCTACCCAGAACCTTAACTTCTGTGCCTCTACATGTGTAGCCATGGAAAGGAGTAATTCATTGATAATATTTCAGATTATCTCTTGGAATTAGCTGAGCTATGAAATAATAAGTGCTTTCTTCTAAGTACTTATTTCTGGGAATTTCTTAAGTGTCCTGAATATTTATTTGATTTGTAAGGGACAAAACATGACTGAAATATGCCATCTTTCCCTTTAAGTAAAGCAACACATACCAATTTCTTTGGAACTGATTTAGCATTATGGCAAAGCTAATAGAGAGCCCTTTAATGTCAGAAATGAAGTAGGGGCAGGCCCAATTTGATGCTATCATTCTCTGCACTAAATGGAGTTTCTAGGCACCATGTAGCCCCCAAGGACAGTTTGGTTAGAGCATCTGCATACCACAGATTAGACTCTCCAGACAAGGCACACTACCACTGTGGCCTGAACATGGCTGCATCTTAGAGGTACTCTGCAGCATTCCCAAGCAGATTCTATTGAAAAGAGCTGGGGTTCTGGAGTTCTTATCTTTTCATGTACTGACTTTCCCGGAGACAAGGAACTAATCAGATCTTTCCCACTTGTCTATCAATGCCCCTCCTCATGATCTCCACCTTCAAAATAAAAGAATAGCCTTCTGGCAAAGTGCTTTGAGTACTGAGACTTACTGAAACAGAAGAATCCTCTGTGTAATCAGTTCTCACCCACTCTAGTAATATCCAAGTGAAAGCTACCACTGGGCATGGGATATCTACAAATTGTCCTGTTGGAAACATCACTTTGTGGCTCATAGTTGGTAGTTGTCTACAGAAACAACGATGGAAGTCGTCATTCAGCTCATTGCAGCATTTACACCTCCTTTACCAGGGCCTTCACACTTGCCTCTAACTCTGAGTATTCCCATGGGCAACAACTGTATTCCACTCAAATGCCTACTTAAACATCACTTTCCTCGCCTGCTCACCTAAAACAGCTCAAGTGTACCCACTGAACCTCATCATCTGCTTTATCCCACTGACTTATTGTTCTTCATTGCACTTAACACAACCTGACACCATTTTATGTATTTATTTGTACATAGTCTTTCTCCCACATTACAATATAAATTGAGCTCCCAGAACATTGTCAGGCACACAGTAGAAATTCAATAAATTTTGGCTTTATAAAAAATTAACGAATTTATAATTGGACATAGTTCATACTAAGGACAGAATATATTCCTTCCTTGGGTCAGCCTTCCAGTTCCTTTAAAGGAAATTTAGAAATAAGAATATGCAGCTAATGGAAATATATATATATATATATATTTTTTTTTTTCCATTTTCAAGCCCTGATAATGTGAGAAATTGAGTTTTTTTTTTCCTTTTAAAAAAGGCTGCACTAGTGGTAGACACAGTCTATGACATATTTTTATGCTATCATATTCCATTTTTTAAAAATCAACGTGTACTTAACTTGTACCCCACTTGTACCCAATTCTAGTGGCTAGAGCTCTGGAAGCACAATCAAGAGACACTTGATTATTACTTGGTAGTTCTGAATATATTTAACAGTCCTCAACAGCCCCTTGTCAAATGTCCTTCAAACTCATGATTCCTTGTAGAAGTCATGAAAACAGAGTGGCTTACTAGGGGCACACCTGGTGGTGAGAGTCAGAAAAATTTCACCCCACTACCAGCGCTTCACTCCTTACTTGCTCTGTGACATTGGACAAGCGGCCTGAATATTATGAGTTCCTAGTTCCTTGATAAAAACAAAACAATATTACTTGCCATAAATGTTCACTAGGGTTGAGATTACACCCCCTTAAGCTCCACTGTATATACTATGACTGTGACCCCTTTGGGACTTTCTAGGTAAAATAGAGAATCTGCCTACTCAGCAGCAGCCCCTCATTCCTGGGATGAGTGAAGGTAAAGGCTACCTGGAGTTTATGACAAAGGCCATCCGATGACCAATGCTAGTTTGACATATTCCTGATATCCTGAAATATTCCAGGAAACATTTAACCAAATCTATGTTGCAAGAGGGAAGAGGTTTGGGAAGGATTTTATCATTCTTAAGAAGGGCCCAGTGAAACTTTTGTACTTTGTGCTTGGAGAGACAATGATGGATTAAAACCACCCAGAATATGAGAAATAAGTCTAGATCCTTAATTGAGACAAAAATAAAATATTGATTTGAAAGAAATACTCCCTTGCCTTATTCCACAACAAGGGGAAAATTTCTTTTCCTTGCTTTAACCTCACCCCTCTTTTTATGCCTAATAATATACAGAATCATGTTCTTATTAAATTTATTTATCTCCCCCTTTAATTTTTTTACAATTAGCTTATAAATGAACATCTTTGCCTGCTGTTATGCAAAATGATTGTTAGGTTTTCAGGTCAAGGGGCCTGAAACTTAACTTGCCTGGAAAAGCCCCAGGCAATGGAGTCCTTGGTAAATGCTCTTTAATGATGAGTATAATTAACAATATTATAGATGTCAAACTTCTCAAACAAAGATACCATGGAAATATAAAAAAAAAAAAAAACCTTCTTATTCTTGATTTGCTATGTTATTGTAACTATCATCTTCTCTTTCCACTGGAAAGATTTTAGCATGCAGTTTACCCATGGATCCATAGTAGCCAGATGCCAAGTACTTTGGCATAGCGGAGGAACATTAAACTCTGTGGGTTTGACCTGTAGGACACAAAAATGGAATTGTCCAGCACCTCCAGGTTTTCAAACACTCAGAAAGTCCTGCTGGGCAACCAGGGTGAATTAGAACCCAAAACTATGTGCCGATTGACAATAAGGCACTCACCAGGTAAATGAAGAACTGAAGCCCAGAACCAACAAGCCATACTGTCACTGTCCCGTACAGGGCTGACAGACTACTAAGCATGGATAGGCCCCTTGTCCAGTTTTTCTTCCCATACAAAGGCTTTTCTTGGGGAAAGTATCAGTGAAGGTCTGCCACAAGAGCCTATGAGACATTTTAGCCCCCAGAGAATATTTTCCCTTTTGCATTCATAAATCACACCTCCTAATCATGCCATCTAGTCCTAAAAACTTTAATAGTATGACACACTGCTAGTGAAAATTCATAGGCACCTGCTCTTGATTTACTTCCTGCCTGGAATAATTTTCACACAGCTGTGATATCACAGAGTGACTCTGTTCTAAGTACCAAACAGTAGGCTCAGTCAGAAAAGACTATGCTGGATGTTTGGGGTTATAATGACTTCCTTCCCCTCTCCCTCTCCCTCTCTCTCTCTCTCCCTCTCTCTCTCTTTCTCTCGCTCTCGCTCTCTTTTATAGCATCATTAGTAATCTGTCATTCTAATAATAATCATTCCCTTTTGACATCATGGAGGGAAGAAGAAATCATCACTGACATCAAAAATGAGGTGATATTTCAGCGGTATTATTTCACTAAAGATAAAATGGAAAGCTTTATTACTCCCCATGCCTTTAAAGAAAGCTGAACAAGGCATATGCTAACCCTAGAGCTTATCACTTCAGTTCCTTCCAGACTGATCTAAAATAACTAATCTTAATCGTTCCAACTAGAGTTTCAGAATATAGTTTTTCCCCAAAGCTGTGTATGGATGTTGCAGAAACTTTTTGAAAACCATCTTTATCCATTTATAATAGCCTGAAAACAATAGAGAAACCCAGTGTAACCAAGAATGACCTATAATTTTCATTCTTCAACATCACCTTTTGTTCAAAGTATTTAAGAATTGATTTCACTCAATCATGCAGTCAATATTGATTGTGTACCTGTAGTGTATTACACACTAGGAAGACAGAGATGGATAAAACCAAGTCCTTGGTCTGGAGAGTAGAGTCTAGACTTAGGCAAAGACATGATTATGAGATAAGGTGTTGTGTGCTATACTAGAGGTTTATTCCAAAGACAGTGGGATGAAGTAAATAATTCTAGGAGACCAGCAGTTACGGTAATGGCTATGTCCAAGGACTCCCGTGTAGTCAACCACGGTTTCCATCCCGGACCCGGTGGCTTAAAACTCATGCCGGGCGCGTGTGTGTGCGTGCCCAAGATCCCGAGAGGAGAATGGAGGAGAAGGGATTGCAGTGTGTCCATCCCCCCTGGAGGGTGATTTCTCGCTTTCTGTCTCTCTGTCTCTGTCTGTCTGGCGAGCGCACGCGCCCTATAGCGAAAACCTCTCACAAAAAAAATAAATAAATAAAAAATTCTGTCTAGTAGAATGGGAGAAGAACTCAAAGGGAATCACTTTAGCCAACTCTTAAACGATAGCCTCACCCTGTGGAGATATTAGGGAAGGGAACTTGACACAGAGGGAATAGTATCAGCAAAGAGATGAAGGCATTATGTGCACGAAGTAGAAAGAAATCTGGTGCTTAAGGGAACCAGGAGCAAAGACATATAAGCTGACTCAGCAAATGTAGTCAAGACAGGCGCCTTCATTTGGTGCAGTACTTGCCCCGTGGACTAATCAATATTGGGGTAACAAAGATGAAGTTTAAGAATGTTTTATGTGCAAAATGTCTTGCATCCATTATAAGAAAAAGAGCATGATTTTCTAACAAGGCGACCACAATGATTTTTTATCATGTATTTGGTGAGAAAATAGTATGTAGGTGTAAATAAATCATTGGCTAATGGCTTTTTAAATTTTCTGTTTATTTTTCCTTTCACTATTTTGCCAACATGAAACCAGGGGCTCCCCCTTCCCCCCGATTGCTCATGTAAATAAACATTTTGAGAGGAGGAATATGATCTTCCTAAAAACCGGTAACTCAAGGGGAAATAAAAACACTAAAATTCATGTGCATTGATATCTTGAATTGCCAAATGAATCAGAAATAGAAAATATCACATAGACTCTGTGAATCACCTGAGCATTGGGTCTATGCCTCATTAGGTATTTGGATTCTTAGGGATGTCTCTGTAATGGCACAACATAAACAACCTACATTTCAGGCAGCCTAAGATTTTCCTTAGATATGTCATTTAGTAAAACTCTGGCTTTAAAGATTACTTTTCTTTCTTGTTAGATAAGGTATTTGTTTTGCAACAACAGGTAAAATGTGATACTCTGTAAGGCAGACCCACGTGAGAAGGTTCTAGATTTGTATCCAGATACCTGAGTATACTGGTCACATTTATGCCTATCATTCAGGACGAGTTGGAGGTGAATCACAGTATCAATAACTTATTGGGAGTGCTGTCTCTCTAGCTTTCTCTGTCTCTCTCCCATTCATGTAAAATTATACACACTTTTTTTTTTTTTTGGAGAGGTTTTTGCTATAGGGCGCATGCACTCGCCAGACAGACAGAGAGAGACAGAGAGACAGAAAGCGAGAAATCACTCCCCAGGGGGGATGGTCACGCCGCAATCCCTTCTCCTCCATTCTCCTCTTGGGATCTTGGGCACGCACGCACAAGTGCCCGGTGTGAGTTTTAAGCCACTGGGTCTGGGACGCGAACCGCGGTCGACTACGTGGGAGTCCAGCAACATAGCCATTACGCTAACTGCTGGTTCCCTAAACACACTTTTTAAAAAGACAAAATTATTTGTTCTCCAGTACCTTTACTTCTAATTTCCCTTGACTATTCAGTCTTCCTATGAATTACAACAGCTTTTGTAAACATCGTTATCCAAGTACCTCAGCCCCTTTGTTCCAGTAAGATCTGTGCATGTCATATCCATCACAACTCATTTAGAATTAAGCAGCTGTTCTTAAATGAACGGTAACTGATGACACACAGTCTGAGTTTTATACCTTGCATAATTCAATGTTATATATGATTTTTTTTTCTGGTTTTTGTTACAGGGTACATGTACTCCCAGAGACAGAAAGAGGAAAAGTGAGAAATCACTATCCCCAAGTGGGGAATGACCATAACCTTCTCCTCCAGTCTCCTCTTGGGATTTTGGACACACATTCAAATGTGCCCAGTGAGATTTTCAAGCTATCAGGTCCAAGACTTGAACCATGATCAGCCATGTGGGAGTCCAGCATCATAACCACTATACCACCTGCAGGCCTTATATGTGATCTCTTTTAAAGATCAAATACAGTATATGGCTACTGGGTCTTCAAAATGAACAGATTTTCACCCTTTCTCCCTTTCTTCAGAACATAAACTTTTCAAACTTCCAACATATCCAACATTTTCAACTTTCCCTATTTTTGCAGTGTTTGCATAGGTTTTATCTTTCTATCAAAGATAATATGAAACTTGGGGGCTTTGTGTTGCAGATCATTAGCTGAGTTACGTTTTATCTGCTAGATTTTATTTACTTTACTTTCTCAAACATCTTTTCTCCTCCAGATAATCAATGTTCTCAATTGCTCTCAAATGCATCTATTTCTATCGCCACAAAGCTAATATAACCCTGTGGAGTACACTCTCAAAGTGTACACAAGCCATTTAAGAATAGATCATTTTGTTTAAATCAGCTCTCAGAATAAAAGGAGAAATCACATCCCAGTTGGCTTTTGGCTCTTATTCATTACCATATGCAGAGGCTACAAAGAGTGCCGGACAAAAATGGGTTTGGGTGTATGTTTGGTTTCTTTGCATGTACTACAGCGACATAGAGCTGGTGCACAATAAACAAACATGCATTATGGGTTGTTTTCAGTCACTTTATAGACATATGCATTCATAAATTTTGATACGGTTGTAAGAAGCCGACTTTGATGGGACCAAACTCACAGACGAGCTTTCGATCACTGGAGCAACCACAGTCTAACTTTATGTTGACAATTTATCAGCCTTTCTCCGTCAAGGAAAATTGTTTTTTAGTGCTTGCCTATTAGCAATCACATGCATAATATGAAATTGAGTTTTGGGGAGGACGGCCTGCCATCTGTCTTTCTGATTTTTTTTTTCAACATTTCACGCTCAAGTTCAACTCTCCATGTATCAGAATGCTGTAAAACAGGATTCACCCATAATATGGGCACTTAGCAAGAAAAATGGGCCTGGTACCACTGTAATCTTTTAACTTGCAGATTTTTAAAAAGAAAAATCATTGATATACCAATCTGTGCATTATCTTTTGAGTGCACTTCAAATTCTGCCTGCCTCTCAAAGCCAACTTTTGGGACGGCTGGTTCTTCTTAAAGAACAGTTCATTAGCGTGCTCTGAGAAGTGTTAAAACACTTTTACAAAAATAAAAATTCAGAAGAGACACTGGGATGCAATGAAAGGTTAAGAAAATGGAGCTCCAAAGGACTGGTGTGAAGAATGAAAAAGATGCATTTAGTTTCCCTTCCAAGTTCCAATATGCTAAGATTTTTATCAATAATATTGTTTTTCTACAATACCTGCCTCGGGGAAAAATCTCTGTAGCTGTCAGGATTATACTCCTCAAAATATGCTTAAGATGATTCTGTTAAATTGATAAAGTAAAAAAAAAGAAAAGAAAAGAAAAAAAAGTATACTCCACACTGTAGAAGAAATGCTCAAAAGAACATTCCCAACCCTTTCATGTGTAACTGCATTTGTGCACAGAGCATTTATTATGCTATAAATTCCATCACTGATTTTGGCCAGGTCAGATTGATCCTGCAGTAACTGTAAGTAATGAACCTTCCAGAGCCAAAGCGGGGAGGAAAAGAGGAGGAGGAGAAGTGGCCAATGCACTTGTGGTTATGGGAATACAAATTGTAGGGCTCGTTCAGTCTTAGCTTTTATCAGATCATGCAGCCAATACCCTACAAAGCAGGAAAAATAGATATCTAGAAAAATCTACAGATTTCTAGATCTGACTTCAGCAGCTATGACAGGAAGATACCCAAGGAGAACATTTCTTAGGGAAAGGAAGTAATTTATTTTTCCCTGATCTGTTACTTCCCAAACTTGTTTCCTCTTATCTGTCCTCCTAGCCCCCCAAAAGCTGGGCAGATGTCTGTGCTACAGAAGCACAAAAATAAAAATGTTCCTCTTTCTCAGGGAAAAGTTAGCTATTAGCTGTCCCTCAAGCTCTGCCTTCCTCAGTTCCCAGTGCCTGGGGCTGAACAGACCCTCAGCCCAGATGAGGTTCTGAAGGGTTGAGGTATAACAATCCTCTGTTCATACATTTGTAGGAAGGAAAAGTAGCTATCCTGGAGAAGTTGATTTCAGAAACCATTAAGAAAATCAGGTAACCAATGAGATAAATGCTTAACAAACACCCATTCAGAAGTGCTGCCTGAGGTGGTGGCTGGAGAAAGGATAGAGTCAATGACAGAAGCTGAGGCAACTGAAATCTGCACTACAGTAAAGAAGAACCATCTAATATGAGAGGAAATTTTCCTGATATTCTTTAAAATCAACCACTAAGGAACAAGGTGGGGTATGGAATAGTTTGGGATAGGGAATCTCAGATATCAGTGGAGATAGAGTGAGGTCTCTGGGCAGCAAGAGGGGAGAAGGAAATATTGAAAAGGATGACATTTAAGACACATTTCAGCTACTAGGGAGACCAAAGAAGTCCTCCTCACTTCATTCTCCCCTCAGCTTCCACTCCTCTCTGACCTCATTTTCACAGAATGCTGGGGAGGCGTGGGGAGTTCAGGTACTGGCTCCAAGGTGACAGGGTGGGCATAGGGAGGACATGGCTTCAATGGAATGTGAGCAGACAATATTTCATGACAGTCTTGGGGTCTGTGTTCTCATCCCCATCCACTGTATTTCAAAAAGACAAAGGTGGGGGGAGGGGCAGCTTGTGGTATGGTGGTTAAGGAGCTGGATTCCCACATGTTCAACTGTAGTTCAAGTCCTGAACCTGGCGGCTTGCTTTCTTGCTTTCTCTCTCTCTCTGTCTCTCTTTGGTCAAACTAACAAGTAATAATAAATAAATTAATTTTTTTAAAAGACAGAGGTGCAAACACATAATCTATCTTAGAGAATAGCGAAGCATCTTCACTATCCTTTTTTGTCCTCAAGAATAAATACCAGAAATTCTTCTCGGATTCTTTCCTATAGTCACCTCCCTTTCCCTCTTTAAACTCATAGAACTGTAGACCTGAAAGGATTATAGATGGGTGTTGGACTATTGTGAGATTGGGCTGCATTGGAAGCCTCTTTGAAGCATGTACATTTCTCATTGGTCTATTTGGAGTAATGTGGGGTAACTGCCATAAAGAGACCATGGATCGAGAAGTGAGAGCTAAGAAATGGAGAAGCCAAGGTCTGTTGTAGGGGGTGGGCCCTGGACAAAATAAGCAGAGTTCCAGGCCCAGAGTGAACACTTTCAGCGGCAAGGGAAATTGGCTGATGTGTTACTTGTTATTGACAGAGTTATTGGAAGTTACATCATCACCCTTCCCAGCATCTTCCCGGCCTATCTAGACACAGCATGAAGGAGAAGACAGTTGGTATCACAAGGAACAGCTTCAATGTCTTACCTTAAATTCCTTTCAAAAAAATAAGTGAGAGATAATAATGAATTTTGAAAAAAAAATGTGAATTAACTTTAGCCCCATTCATGGAGAAGAACTTGTTTCCATACTTTCTGTTGGTCGACCCATATTCCACGGCACCTGACCACAAATTCAGTTCAATCTGTTATTTTCAGTGGTCATACTAGAATTTTAACATGTCATTTAGAAAATCAAAATTAAAAAAGAGGTCTAGGCCAGCCCTATAGAACAGTGGTTGAGCACTGTGTGTTGGTTGCCAGATCTCATGTGGCTGACTGCTGTTCAGATCTTAATGCCAGTGGTTTGACAAATACACCAGCAGTGCATGTATGTGTATTTGCCCAAAATCTTGACAGGAAGGAGAAATGGAGGAAAGTTGATTGAGGCATGACCATGCCCCATTAAGGGGTTGCTTTTTCTCTCTCTTTCTCTTACGGAGACAGGAGTGTGCATATGCCTTCCAGCAACTAAAAAAGAATTATTAAGAGGACTGAGGGCCAGCCAGCAGTGTGGTAGTTTAGGTGGCGGGATCCCACATGGCCAACTATGTTGTTCAAGTCCCAGATCCATTCGCTTGAGAAACACTCCAGGCACATGTGTATGCATGTCTAAAATCCCCAAAGGAGGGAAAAAAGGAGGATTAGACATGTTCAACTGTAGTTCAAGTCCTGAACCTGGCGGCTTGCTTTCTTGCTTTCTCTCTCTCTCTGTCTCTCTTTGGTCAAACTAACAAGTAATAATAAATAAATTAATTTTTTTAAAAGACAGAGGTGCAAACACATAATCTATCTTAGAGAATAGCGAAGCATCTTCACTATCCTTTTTTGTCCTCAAGAATAAATACCAGAAATTCTTCTCGGATTCTTTCCTATAGTCACCTCCCTTTCCCTCTTTAAACTCATAGAACTGTAGACCTGAAAGGATTATAGATGGGTGTTGGACTATTGTGAGATTGGGCTGCATTGGAAGCCTCTTTGAAGCATGTACATTTCTCATTGGTCTATTTGGAGTAATGTGGGGTAACTGCCATAAAGAGACCATGGATCGAGAAGTGAGAGCTAAGAAATGGAGAAGCCAAGGTCTGTTGTAGGGGGTGGGCCCTGGACAAAATAAGCAGAGTTCCAGGCCCAGAGTGAACACTTTCAGCGGCAAGGGAAATTGGCTGATGTGTTACTTGTTATTGACAGAGTTATTGGAAGTTACATCATCACCCTTCCCAGCATCTTCCCGGCCTATCTAGACACAGCATGAAGGAGAAGACAGTTGGTATCACAAGGAACAGCTTCAATGTCTTACCTTAAATTCCTTTCAAAAAAATAAGTGAGAGATAATAATGAATTTTGAAAAAAAAATGTGAATTAACTTTAGCCCCATTCATGGAGAAGAACTTGTTTCCATACTTTCTGTTGGTCGACCCATATTCCACGGCACCTGACCACAAATTCAGTTCAATCTGTTATTTTCAGTGGTCATACTAGAATTTTAACATGTCATTTAGAAAATCAAAATTAAAAAAGAGGTCTAGGCCAGCCCTATAGAACAGTGGTTGAGCACTGTGTGTTGGTTGCCAGATCTCATGTGGCTGACTGCTGTTCAGATCTTAATGCCAGTGGTTTGACAAATACACCAGCAGTGCATGTATGTGTATTTGCCCAAAATCTTGACAGGAAGGAGAAATGGAGGAAAGTTGATTGAGGCATGACCATGCCCCATTAAGGGGTTGCTTTTTCTCTCTCTTTCTCTTACGGAGACAGGAGTGTGCATATGCCTTCCAGCAACTAAAAAAGAATTATTAAGAGGACTGAGGGCCAGCCAGCAGTGTGGTAGTTTAGGTGGCGGGATCCCACATGGCCAACTATGTTGTTCAAGTCCCAGATCCATTCGCTTGAGAAACACTCCAGGCACATGTGTATGCATGTCTAAAATCCCCAAAGGAGGGAAAAAAGGAGGATTAGAGATTATAGCATGATCATCCCTCACAAGGGGTACTTTGTCTTTTATTCTTTCTGTCTCCAGCAAACATACATGCCCTCAGGCAAAATTAAAATTGTTTTTAAAAAAAGAGGACTGAAACTCGAGTAAACGTCAAGAACTATTTAGGTTATCTTCTAAGAGTCAGGGAGAGGGCCAACAGGTGGCATGGCAGTTAAGAGTGCTGAACTCCCACTGGCCTACTGCAGTTTGAGTCCCAGGCCTGGCAGCTTGCTTTCCTCACTTCTCTCCCTCTCTCCCTCTCTCACTTTGTCCCTCTCTGGTCAAATTAAAATAAATAAAGTAAAATAAAATAATTCTTTTGATAAAAAGGGGTTGGTCAGCATGTGGCATGGTAGTTAAAGGCACTGGACTCCCACATGGCTAACTTCAGTTTGAGTCCCGAACCTGGAGGCTTATTTTCTCTTTTTCTCTTTCTCTCTCTCTCTCTGATCAAATTAAAAATAATAATAATAATATATGGAATTAAATAAATAACTCTGTTTTTAAAAGTCAGGGAGGAAATATAAAATTAGCCTATGGACAAAAAGAAGTATGGTAACATGTCTTTCTAACATAACTAGACAATTCAGTAAGCATACTAGTGATTAATCAAGTTAATATAGGGCTGTTTGGTGAGTTGCATGAAAATGGACTATTAACAGTTTTTGCACAAAACTTATTCACAAAAATTATGAAATCTAAACTCTCTCTGTTATATTAAACTCAGGTATTAGTTATAGCCCCATAGCACTACCAAACAAAAACTAATTGAAGGCTGAAAGTAATCATCAGTACAGATATTTATAAGTAACTTTTTAAAAAAATGATTTATTACAAGACCAGCAGATGGTGTAATGGTTACATCACTGGATGTCCACATAGTCGACCATGGTTCAAGTCCCAGACCTGGTGACTTAAACTTATGTTGGGCATGTGTGCATGCGTGCCCAAGACCCTGAGAGGAGAATGGAGGAGAAGGGATTGCAGAATGGCCATTTCTCCTGGGGGAGGTGTGTGTGTGTGGGGGGTGATGTCTCACTTTCTGTCTCTCTGTCGCTTTCCATCTCTCCAGTTAGCACATGTGCTCTATAGCAAAAATCTCTCTATAAAAAATAAATAAATAAAATAATTATTTATTTATTTTTATTATTATTTTTTTAATTTGACCAGAGAGAAGAGGAAAATGAGAAAGCAAACTGCCAGGTGCAAGAATCAAACCAGTTGGCCATGTGGGAGTCCAGCAGCTCAACCACTATACCACCTGCTGGTGCCTTAAATAGCTTTTTTTTCATCTATAATGACTAATATAAAAAATAAGGTTAATGACAATTTGAATTACTTGGTAGAAGGTATGCAGTCCTGGCTTTAGACTCAACCAAAGTCAATTTTAGACCTGGTTTTGTCACTTGACATGTTTTTGACCTTGGGGAGCTCATTTAGCCTGTCTGGGTCTGTTTAAAAGGAATAACAGTACTTCTTCTGAAACATCAGAGATTTGTTATGAGATTAATGTAAGATAATATGAGTGAAAATATTCTGTAAACTGGACTGTGAATACCTAATTATTATCTTTATTGGATGATAACTGTAAAATCTAGAATTTAGCATTTCAGAAGATAACAGCTTAGCTTATGTTCATCTCTAGGAATTTATCTTTTTCTCATTTTATTTCTGTTCTTGCTGCATTTATTTTTGTGAAGAGAAACTTTTTAATAGAAGCCTTCAGATTACCCATTTTCTTTCTGATGAGGCAGAAAATATGTAAAATAAGAGAAGGTAACTGGAAGTTACCATCATGGTGGGATCTATGGGTTGCCTCAGGAGAAAGGGTTGCATGGAACTGGCCAGGAATACTGGTTAACATGATTAGGCTGCAAAATAGACCTGACAGGCATAATGGACCTCTTAGGGCTCCAGTCTCACATTACCACTCATTTGGTTAATGTTAAGATTAGCTATCTAGGGAACTAGCAGTTAGTGTAATGGCTATGTCGCTGGACTCCCATGTAGTCAACTGCGGTTCGCGTCCTGGACCCAGTGGCTTAAAACTCATGCCGGGCACATGTGCATGCATGCACAAGATCCTGAGAGGAGAATGGAGGAGAAGGGATTACAGTGTGGCCATCCCCCTTGGGAGGTTATTTCTCGCTTTCTGTCTCTCTGTCTCTCTCTGTCTGTCTGGCAAGTGCACACGCCCTATAGCAAAAACCTCTCTCAAAAAAAAAAAAAAAAAGATAAGGTATCTAGCGCTGACATCACCCAACTTTGAATTTGGTATTTTACTGATTAGTGTTGAAACCTTACTATATCCCTCTTTGCATTAAATTATGTTATCAGAGTTGGTAATTTGTAACACAGAGATTTCCAGGTCCTAGAGGTGGAAATGGTATGTTTCTTCAGTGCCCACATGAGCCTAACCACACCTACCACATCTCAGCTCACTGGACTTTTCTATAGTTCCAATAGGATGGCTTCTTGAAGTACCTAGGTATATTCAGAAGGTAACTAATCTCCAAGAAGTATCATGTATATACTCCAAGAAGTATATACATACATATACATATTTAAGGAGGAAATTCCTACTAGAAGTTTTTCTGAGTAGAAGGGAGAACTAAATGGTTTGAGACTACTCAAATGAATCAAAATAGAAATTTAGAGTGAAGGAAGATGCAGCAGAGTCTGTG
>NW_006159844.1:6906654-6913765 GCF_000334495.1 Tupaia belangeri chinensis | reverse complement strand
TTGGAAGAACATCTGTACTCTACATGAGCTACGTACTTGTAACAAACACTTCATCTCTTACAGCCTCCAGTTCCTTGTTTATATTGGGTCATCAGGAAAGTAATGATACATTTTTGCATAAAAATACAGCATGACTTTTTCAATGACCCAATACAATGGAGATACTAATAATTCCCCTACCAGCTTGGGGGCTACTGTAAGGTTCAAAAGAAAATTAAGAACTTGGTGAACTCTCATCCAGTAGATAGACCAAGAGTATCCAAGCAGGCAGTCATCCTCCCCTAGTCTGGGTCTTTTGAAGTATACAGAGAAATAAAAGATGCATTCCATGCCTCTTAGGAAAAGAACAGAGAGACAGAGCCAAAAAGACAGGGAGTGAACAATCCCTGGTAGTATCTTAGTATTAATTAAATAGTGGAGAAAAAGAGATCCAAAGAAGAATAAGAAGAATTTGATATAGACCTTGAAAAACAGCTATTATTCCCACTGTCGGAGGGGCACAGGAAAGGAATTCCTGGTCTGGAAGCTGATGTGAGCAAAGGTATGGAGAAGGTAAAACCACAGCAGATTCCGGAAATGGTGTGCAAAGCATTTAGAGTCTAGGGGAGGAAATTATGGAAGATAAGCTAGGTTGTAAAGGTTGGGACCAAACTGTCACAAGCCTTTCATAATAAACTAAGTAGCATGAATCCTATTCTGGAATTGATCGAGGTTTTTGAATAGTTAAAGTTACCAGAATACTTTCCATCTACATGATGCTGTAATGTTTGTCAGATAGTTTTATGTAATTGCATTACTTCTTCTCCCCCCCCCCAGAGGTTTTTGCTATAGGGCACATGTATTCTCCAGAAAGACAGAGGGACAGAAATTGAGAAATTGCCCCCTAGGAGGGATGACCATGCCACAATCCCTTCTCCTCCATTCTCCTCCAGGGATCCTGGGCACAGATACACACATGCCCAGCATGAGTTTAAGCCCCTGGGTCCATGACTCAAACCGTGGTCGACTACCTGGGAGTCCAGTGACATAGCCATTATGCCAACTGCTGGTCCCGTTAATTGCACTACTTCATTTCGTTCCTTCAACAATTCGGTAAGATAGGAACAGTAAACATAATTATCCCCATTTGGCATATGGGAAACTGAGGCTCAGAGAGGCTCAGTTTAGTTGCTCTGAAGTTAGCCAAGTAAATAAGGAAGATCATATCACTTCTGATCTACTTTCCTAAGTAAAAAAACACTTTAAGAAGGTAAATCTGGCAGCCGAGCAAGAAAAACAAGAGACAATTTAGGAGGCCACTCACTAAGTTGTATCTATGTGGGATTTCAATAGTCTGAATTAGAGTAATGACACTTGGAATGGATGTAACACCAAGAGTAAGAGACACAGTGAGGAAGTATTCCCAGGTCTTGATGACTAACCGAATCTGAAGTGAGATACAGAAGATTAAAGATGAGAGTTTCATTAAATGCTAACAAGCTCAAAAAAAAAAAAAAGAGTCGAAGAAAAGTGAAAGCACTCAATATTCTCCCTTTGAACTCACCAAGAGCAAGAGACACAGTGAGGAAGTATTCCCAGGTCTTGATGACTAACCGAATCTGAAGTGAGATACAGAAGATTAAAGATGAGAGTTTCATTAAATGCTAACAAGCTCAAAAAAAAAAAAAAATGAGTCGAAGAAAAGTGAAGCACTCAATATTCTCCCTTTGAACTCTGGTGAAATTGAGGGGTTTACCAAACATAAAGAGTATTCCAAGGTTCAAACCTAAGTAGTTGAACATTAGTCCTATACACATTCATTCTTTACTCTGGATAGACCGTTGCCATTTTATTCATTCATCTTTACATTACAGTCCTGATCATGCCCTGCTTAGGTACAGACAGAAGGTAGTGAGTTCCTTAATAACAATGATAGGCCCAGTGCCTAGCGCAGAGCAGTGCCTGATAAAGGTTCATTGAGCATTGTTTGAATGAATAAATGAAGGAATGAATTTCCTCACAGTTTCCTGCTAAATCTCAGGTGAAGTTATATGATGCTTTCTTCAAAGTCCTAAGTGGGCCCCCTTTGTCTAAAAACTGAAGTGATAGTTCCTTTGTGCAGCATCCACAGCGTTCATGATCCTAGCATTTCTTCCACCTGCTCTACTCTGTCATTTCTCTGCACACATCTTAATTCCAGAACACAAAAGCAGTTTTCATGTCTCTCTGCTTATGCTTGGAATAGTTCTCCAGCCTTAATGCCAGTCAAGTTCTGCTTGCCCCTAACAATTCTACTCAGATGTTGCCTCATCCATGCAGGCCTCCCTGGTGTGCTCGGCGGGGCAGTTCTTCTCTTTTATCCACCTGCAATATGGGCCTCATTCAGGACTTGCCTTACCTGTCCATCTCCCAGACAAGTTTGCCCCTATAGGCCCAAACAGAGTGTTGGCTCCTAGTAATGGTTCAAATAAGAGAAAATAAAGAAAAATTGCAAAAGAGCTACCTAGGAAAGGAGATAATGAGCCTACTTCATATTCTCTTAGAAAATTTACCCCTTCTCTACAAATTTCTCTCTGTGAAAAATAAAATTTACTTAAGCAGTGCATATTTATACAAAGGAACTTCTTTCCTTTCTCTGCCCATTAAGATTCAGGGTAGTTTTACTTTCATATCCAGGGTTTCCCTTACTCCTTACTCAGCAGAAAAAGGCTATTCAAACAAAAGGAAGAAACTGACATAGTTTAGATTGACAGATGTCAAGGGACACTATCATCTAATTTCCTTGTTGATTAATTTGAAGGTAATTTCCTGGTAACCCAAGCTTCCAAAAATGTATTTTAAGTGGCATGTTGGTAAAAGAAAATTAATTTCTCTGTGTTAAACTTGCCAGCTTTTGAATTAATTGCATGAGCATAACAATCAATTAATAAATGTTAAGCAAACAAGGGGAAATCGGTCAATTAAAAATGACAAAATTGATTCCAAGTGTAGATAAACCAAAAGATTGTCATAATGCTCACTTCTAGTTTAGATATCCTGCCTGCGTACAATCTACCGCCCACTTTTCTATATAGCATTCAAATTGCTGAAGCTTTATTATAATTTCTTATAAACAAATTACCACCACTTAATCGGGATTAAGGAAACCAAACATAAATAGCGGTCCTCCAGCAGCTAGCAGGAGAAGGTCACTGCTTGAGGAAAGTGTGCCACCCACAGACTCTGCAGAGTGCTTTGGAAGGGGAAGATTGTGTGAAGTGGACCGATGTTCTCTAAATATTTGTCAGCACTCTGCCAGGAGAGAGCTCTATGCATTGTCTTCCTCTCTCCTGATCGTAAACTCAGTGTTCTCCAGAGACCAGGCTAATTGCAAAGTGGCAGGGCCTAGGAAGAGAGTTTGCCTTCTCAGAGCGTTCAAATTAAATCTTAAACACAGTGCCGATCATACTTTCCTATGTAGGGCTGAAAGTAACTAGGATGCAGGGATTTACTCTTTTGCTCTGCTTTTTGAAAATTTTCTCATACTTGAAAAGCTAGGTGCTTTGGAAATAATGTTTAAAGAAAATCTATCGGGACCAGCAGTGAGCGTAATGGCTATGTCGCTGGACTCCCATGTAGTCGACTGCAATTCGCGTCCCGGACCCGGTGGCTTAAAACTCAGGCCGGGCGCGTGTGCACGCGTGCCCAAGATCCCGAGTGGAGAATGGAGGAGAAGGGATTGTGGTGTGGCCATCCCCCCTTGGGGGGGTGATTTCTCGCTTTCTGTCTCTCTGTCTCTCTCTGTCTGTCTGGCGAGTGTATGCGCCCTATAGCAAAAACCTCTCAAAAAAAAAAATCTATAAAGGTTTTTGTCTAGTAGAAATACTTGGAAGGCCACATGGGCTGTTTAAGTGTGAGATGCTGGTGGTGTTTACCAGGCCTGCTCTACTTGTCTTTAGTCCTGACTCAGTAATGTGGTTCATCAGAAATTATCTCCCTTGGCCTCTCAGGCATGAACTAAAAATTGAAAACAGAGATTATAGCATGTAGATCACTAATTTCCTCATTTGCCAAGGGCATTTATCATAATGGATATGTATAACATTTCCAGAACTACTTATATTCAATCTCTGATTAAAGTTTGGAGAAAAAAAATACTGAGACTAAAGGACATTTAAACATCTGTGTCCAACATTAACTATTTCTCGATATTAATGTAACCAGTACGGAACCTACTCCCAAGATGGTTTGTCACCCACCAGCTCCTTCCTTCTCAGCAGCTGGCACTGTTCTTCATCCTGAGGCTCTTGCCGACAGCTCAGGTGTGTCCTCTAGTTCCACTCTCTCAGACCCTGCAGTTAAAACATCAACAAGTTGTGTCAACTCTACCTTCTCAGGATATTCAAAACTCAACCACTAAGCTTTGTTCATACTTTAAGATCTTTTGTGAATCAATGAACTACGGGGGAAAAAACAAACAAGGAAGTTTAGTATGGAAGGGAGGGAGAGAAAAGGGGAAAGAAAAATGGGTAAAAATATGCTTAATTCACAAAAAATGAGAAGCTATTTGCTGATGATAACGTACATGGTAATATTTTTGTCTTGACTGGCATGCATACTATTAGTGTTGGGGAAAGAAATGGATACTGTAAGGACATGATAAAATGTAAATTAAAATAAATAAATAGATAATAATAAAAAAAAAACCTCAACCACTTAGCCCTATCTCCTGAGCTACTATCTTCTCCCTCACCTGAACCTCTGTGAGAGTCTCCTAGATACCCTTCTGGACTTTGCTTGAGCCACCAGAGCAGCACTGATCAGATCTCATTATTCCCCCTTTGTCTGTTTCATCACTGCACTCCAAGAGTCTAAAATAATGTCTGGCAATAGATTAATCTCAGTGATACTTTTGAAAAAGTAAAATCATATAGTTTGGATGAGGCACAAAAAAATGATGTAGGAACATTTAGACACCTGAAAAGTATTCAGTAGAGATCAGGGGAAAAAAAGAAACCTGCCTCTGAATATGAGTAATTCACATATCTGCCAACCAACTGCTCACCTCATCTCTTACTTACAGAGTGTTATGGAAAAGGATATACCGTGGGTGAGAGGGTAAGTTTGCCCATAGTGCCTACAACCTCTCCTTTAGGGGTTTTGTCTGCCTACACCAAAGTAGAAATTTAAAAAAAAAAAAAATTTTTTTTAAATCAAGTGCTGATTCTAGTTCTTTTAAACAGTTACATACTTACTTGGCAGTCATGATAACTCAAGTCACTCCAATAATCAAAGGAATCATTACTTGTTTTGCTAAAATCCCAAGGAAATAGCACAAGATGTGCTATTTCGGCACTTAATGAGGTTGTGCCTGAAGAAGTGTGATTTTAATTATGATAGATTTGGAGAATCCATTGCAAAACTGCAGGAGAACAGCATGCTCTACCCAGTTCCAGGGAAAGTGCATTAATATCCCATGTTTTTGTTTTATTTAGTCTTTGCTGGCTGTGTGGAGACTCACCTAAGGTAATGGTAGGGCTACTAGGGACTACATCAAATAGAACCCTGTAAAGAAACTTTATTTTCTCCTCCTACACCATGGATGGAGACCGCACTACAGAGGAATATTTGCCTTGCGTTGTCTTACAAGCTTACAAGATTGATTTGCTTAGCCACTGACAGTTCTGATCCCGACACAACCTTTCCGGCACCTTCCATCCTACAAAGGTTGAAAGTCACCACTTTAACACATTGGCTCACTAAGCCTTTATACCAGCAGATGGAGGAAAGGAATTTCTGCAAAATTTCACTTCATTCAAAAGACTGATCTGGGTTGAGTCTGAGAGCTCGTGGTGGAAGTCTGCATATGAGCAGTGTTGCTGATTACTTCATTAGAACCCTGTGCACTTCAAGAGCCATATGCTTTCAAGTTTCTTTAAATGGTATTAGGGAAAAATATCCTCAAGGCATTATTTTTAAAGGGGACTTCAAACGTTCCCCATGAAAAAAAAAAAAAAAGAAGAAGAAGTATAGCACGTTTGAACTCCAGGGGTTTGCAGGAGAAATCTTACTTAGCAAGACTGTGAAAATGGAGCGATCTTTTCAGTTTCAGGGTAAAGTAAGTGTTGGTCACAATCAGGGATGAATTTGAAATGTGGATGGAGAAAAATGCAGAAAATCTCCAAATCCTTGAATCCTTACCATAAAATAGAAAGAAAGATGATGACTTGAGGAAGGGAAAAAAATTTTTTTAAATAATTTTCATTTTTACATTTGTTGGAATAAGGAGAATTGAACACTCTCCTCATATCTTGCAGCATGCAAAGTCCACAAATTCTTCCCATTTCATTGCATACAAGAGACACTTCTAAATGATTCTCCACCCCCCTCTGGTGTTACATGTATTCATACTTATATTTTTAAAACCCAGAAAGCAAGGCTACAGGTAAGGGTAAAGCTATTCATTTTGAGTTTCCCTGCAGAAAGAAGGCCTGCTCCAGAGGTCAAATCAAAGAGACGCTTCTCCAAGTTTAAACTTTCCTTTTCTAAATAGATCCCAACCTGATCTCATTTAATGCATTGATGTCTGGTTTCTTAGGCATTATAGTTGCAGTATTACATATCAAAAGGGCTCTTGAGAAATTCTCTCGAATTGATAATTCTAATTTCTTATGTATAACTACTCTATATTCACTCTGAGGACAGCTGCATTGTATGCTAAACCATGAATCGTAAAAATTGGTCCCTTTGTATGTAGGTTTGTATTAAATTGAGATGCTCTCTTTTTTCCCCCTGTTTGTTCCCACACTTGAGTTCCTGGTGTCAGTTTGTATTTGGCTTCTTGAGCATATTAAAGTTTATCTAGTGCTTATGATGTTCTTGCCAAGAGCACACTTGCAGCAATCTGCAGTAGAAGTCTTTGTGCCAATTACTTCAAAAAGTATTCTTTAAAATAAAAAGGAGGAGGAGGGACTTTTTTTTTCTTTTTAAGGGAACTTTCAGGTTATAGTGTGGTGATTTTAATTTTAATTTTTAGAGTCAGTCTTCCTGAAATGATGACTTACAGACTCTGGAATGTGCATCTTCATTTTTTTTTTTTTTGAGTTTTTAAAGCCTTTCTACAAAATGGAAATCCTGATAAAGACACACAAAT
>NW_006159844.1:6879932-6906623 GCF_000334495.1 Tupaia belangeri chinensis | reverse complement strand
AGCAGGAATCAGTGGTGTGGGGGAAACTGCTGTCGCTGCTGACACCACACCCTCATCTATTTGAACAGCTTTGGAAAGGAAACTGCTAGAAGCTTGTTAAGGAGTTTCCAAATGTGTGACTGTAAATGACTATCTCTAATCATGGCTGAATAAACCAAATGCAGCAAATGAGCTGGTGACACGCACAAAAGTCATATGAGTGTTTTGAATTGCATATGCTGAATGGATAATAACCCCTATCAGTGCCACGGGGTCTTTGGAAGGTTAAAATCCTAAGTTTGATTGAATCGTTTATATGTATAGATATAGACATATTTGAGAAACAATAGAGGGAAATGGAAGAGAACATGTCCTCTGATTTACGCTACTGAATAGTAGGAAGAGTATTGGGCAAGGGATTAAGAGACCTCACCTTCATTCCTGCCCCTGCCACTAACTGATTCTGTGTCCTTGGGTAAGACATTTCACCTCCCTGGACCTCAGTCTCCACCTCTCTATTGTGGGAAGATTGACCAAGGTAGTCTCCAGGGCCCCTTTCGACTTCAGGTTGCAGTCTTTGGGGGACAATGAAGACAAAAGAGATCTTCTTGCATTGGCATGGAGTCATTCACTCTACAAAATGAGACATTTCAAGAGGCTTATTATTACTAGAAACTACTATCATTAAGGATGAAATGTAGGATCGAATTAAGTAGCCTTATAAAATATTAGTCATAGAGTTGTAGGGCAGGGTAAAAAGCATGTAAGGAAATGTCCTGTGCTAATTATTGTTCGACACGTAACATTGAGGTGTGGCAAGAGTACAAACTGCGATAACGGACATGGAAAACTGTAGATGCTTAGGGTATTGGTGATGGGTCGGGGCTTTGTGTTTGAGAAGGGGTCTCAGATGTAGTATAATTAGGCCCACTCACTTTCCCAATGAAGAAACAGATACAGAGAAAGGAAGTCCTTGCCACTGAATACAGAACTACGCACTGCCCAGGTATACTAAGGAAACAGTAAAACTGGCGTCTAGTCCATGTTTGTTCTTACACATATCTGAGTCACAACTACCTAGCTGAAGAGAACTATTGAGCCAGCAGGTGGCACACAGAGGCTAAAGCAGCTGAACCCAATATGGCCAACAGCATGGCTCAAGTCCCAGACCCGGTGACTTGAGAAATACACCAAGTATTTTGTGTGTGTGCCCAAAATCTCAAAAGGAGAATAGAGAAGGGATTGTGGCATGGTCATCCCCTCTGTGAGGTGATTTCTCACATCCCCCCCTACTCTGTCTCCTGGTGAGTACATGTGCCCTAGGTCTGACCATTAAGGAGTTTTATGTCTAAATTTGAATATCATTGAGGATTTTAATTTTTTTTTTTTTTAAATATGACCCACCTACTTGCTTTAAACAATCTTGATAGTCAGGAATACAACTATTTGGGGCTTCCCTTTTAGAGGGATGGCTGCTTTAAAAAAAAAAAATCTCCATTTAGGATACAGCAGAGTTGCCCTTCCCCACTTGACTGCATGGATAATTGTTTTTCATTCTACATCCTCTGAAACTTAGGAAGAGAGGGGTAACTGGCTCCTTATCTGAAAGTTATTCCTCTTAAGGTTCTAATATTTTGGTATGCTTTGTCAAAATGAAATCATTCATTCTCCAACAGCCCTTTAAGATGAGTGAAAGGGTGGGGTGGGCGGCCCTTCCTTGGGGCTGCAGCAAGGCTTTCTCATGGGGGCAGGGTGCTCCCTAGACTACCATCTTAATGCAGAAGAGCACTCACTGTGGCACACACTGCCTTTGAACATTGGTGGCATTTGCTGCAGTTTAGAGTATCTGTGGGCAAATTCTGCTTGCAAACTCAAGAGAAATATAAGCTAAAGACACTAACTTCATACAAGACTGGTTGTCAAACTTGAGAAATGTAAGTAAAACTCACATTCAACAATGGAAACAGGAAATATTTTGTTATATTAGATCTTTCCTAATAAGACCTCAGAGGTTCTAAAGAAACGTATTAATATATTGGATTGTTGGAAAAGACATGACGTATGTTCATTTTTCTGTGCAAAAATGTGTCATGACTTGAGAAGACCCAATAATATATCTCTTCCTCAGATAGTGGGAGTGTGGTGGGAATAGGGAGTCAGTTTTTATTCCTTGCCTATCATAGGACTAGTTCCAAATGTTTTCTTTATCTTCTTCTTCCTAATGTTGGGAAATATACTGAAGTCTGTTATATTAAAAATAAATATAACAGACTCTATCCTTGAGATAGTGGCACCAAGTCACGAGAGGCCTTATGAGGCCGGATGAGGCGGGGGGAGGGGGGATAATACTTGCTCCTCCACACCAAGTGATAGAGGAATGAAAAAGTTGCCCTCCACAGTGGTACACTGATCTTCTGTCTTTATGAAACTTTAATAAAGGAATTGAATCAAATGAAATTTGATTAGATGTATATAGTTCAGCCTTCTTGCTTTATCCCTTAACAGTTTCTCGAAATATTTCTAACAATGGTCCTATTTTACTAAATGATACTTGAAGCATCCACATTCTCAGAAAAGGTGGTTTATATCCTTGGCATATATTTCCATAATCTTGTTAAGGAGACCTCTCCAGTTTAAACTGTCCCAATTAAAAAAAAAAAAATCTTAGCTTTGGAAAAAGAAAGATTATTTTCTCCAAAGGAAACAGGAAATAAATATGGAGTCCAGGTGTATTTTGAGAAGCTAAGGCTATAATTGTAGTTATATTTTTTATGTTATTTATTTGAATTGTGTTAAAAGAGATAGATGGGAAATACTGTTATGTTTAGAGAATACAGTCATATAAGAAGAAAATACTGTGGTTAATATATTTTAAATGTGAGTTTTAAAAATATTTTTTTTATTTTGTTACCTTAGAAAATGTTTCTACATTAAAAAATTAAAACAAACAAACAAACAAACAACAGGGCGATAAATTACCAGCAATCTCTCAGCTCCTCACTGGAACCATCAAATTAAGGGTTAACCTCCCAGGATCCCCTGAATTAATCAGGAACTAAGCCAGGGGCTGGCTAGGCAAGGGGGAGGGGATTGGCAGTTCTCAACCTCCCCCAAGAGACTTCCAGCACAACAGTGCAGCCCACTGTAGTGTGGTCACTGAGAGAATGCAGACCTTTTCACAAAGAAAGGAGCATGGGCAGGAAGCATGCCCTAATCCCCTGTCAGCCAAGAGTTCCTGCTTGCCATGTACCAAAAGGCATTTGGTTATATTTCACAGAGTAGGATTTTTTTTCAGTACTGATTTAATGAACATGTATGTCATCTTTCTTTGCTTAATTAGAAGGCACTCTGCAATGTGCCACTGGGTCATCTTCATTAAGATCTCTAGATTGGTTCAGCACTCTAGATAGAGAGGAGGCTGCAGTTGGCTGGATAGTATGGCCAACGGTTGGCCTCCCAAGCACTAGGAGTGCTTGGTCAAATGCAGATTCCCAGGCCCCTCCCTGGATTTAAAGAAGCTGGAGTTTTGGGGGTGACACCTGGAAGCTCACATTATTAATAAGTTCTCCATGTGATTCTTGTGAAGTTCAACTTCTAAGAACTAACCCTAGAGCAAAGCCCTAATATCAACATTAGATGTTCTAGGCTGTTTTAAAGTAAAGAACGAAATTTTTTTTTCCTTATGCTTTTGTCCCATTTAGCTATTTTAGTTGTTTATGTACTGAGTAAAGTGAGTTGACCTCATCATTAGAGCAGGATGTGCTTGTGCATATACGTGCTGGTGCCTAAATTTGTTTCCCTAAAGGCCCTTAGTATCTCAGGGAGGGTAGAGAGATTAGTCCCTGACTTCTCTCTTTTTTCATCTGCCTTTCATCATCTGGAACATGTTGATATTATAGCCTTAGATCTGTCCACTTGCAGAACAACCTTCGCTGAATCTTTTCAGGAATCAAAGAATGAAAACTACGCTCCTCCAGTTACATTACTTTTCCTGCTCGCCTCCTTTCCATTCAAAAAAAAAAAAAAGAATATCATGGGGTGCCTGAGAAGCAACACTTTTAATTGTAGCCCATTAATACAAAAGGGCTACTTTCTGCCAGTGTTCTTTCTTAACTTTGATCAGTACTCTCCTTGGTACTCAAGGAGTCTTACCTATCTCTTCTCCACCACCAAACCTGCCCTTAAGGTGAACCCATCTGAAACTCTGACATCCTCTCTGGTTCCCACTGGTCCTGGTGCTGAATCTTACCCCATGCTCCCCACCCAATTCTAAAGATTCCTGATCTTAGGAAAATTATTTGGGACAGACTCCCAGAAAGACCACTCCCAGAGTTGACAGGCACCATACCTCACTGGTGACACCCCAGGCCCAGCTCTCCTGTGGCATCACCCTGCGTGCGCCCTGGAAGAGGTCTGCATTGTCATTCAGTCCCTGTTTCTCCCTGAATCTCACCTCCTCCTCTTACCACCTCCTTGAGTAATCAACGTTTCTACCCTGTGTGCGCCCTGGAAGAGGTCTGCATTGTCACTCAGTCCCTGTTTCATTTCTCCCTGAATCTCACCTCCTCCTACTCTTACCACCTCCTTGAGTAATCAACGTTTCCTTCTTCTGTCTTTTCTTATCCCCGATTACTAAAGTCCTATTGTGGCTTATGACAAAGCCTGAAGTTTTAGTTCTAGAGAGAGTTGCTAGAACTAAAATCTGAAATCCTAAAAAGGGAAAGGAAATGGCATATTTTTGTTTTGCTGCCTCCCAGGGGACTAAAGTCTCCTCTGTGGTGCTTGCTTTCATGCACAAGTATCTGATTTTAGCTAAAACTCCCCCCCCCCAATTTGGGTGGTTTTATTTATTTGTTTGTTTTCAGGACTTGTACAAAGACCTAAGTGACAGGAGTCAGATAGAGACAGAAAGAAAAAAGACCTATTAAGGCAGATTTGCCAACCTATGAATAGGGTATAAAGCCTAAAAAAACTCTAAAAATTTGCATGAAGTAATTTACACAAGGTTGATATTCTCATGCTGGTTTATATTAAGTTGTTATGCTGTAGGCTAGATGTTTAGGTTCAGAAGACCTGGCTAAGCCCTTATCTTTCAGCAGGTTTCAGGCCACCTCAAAGCCCCCATCACTTAAAAATAATTAGCTGACTTTCCCACCTGAGCTAGTGATTTGATGATCTGCATGCTAAACCAGACTTCTACAGGGGGAAAAAAGAAGAGAGACCAGAGCGCCAGAAGGAAGCTTAATTTTTAAGGTAAATTTGGATTCCCTTAAAGGACAAGTGAAAATCTCTGAAGATGCTCTAAACCCAGGGAATCTGTAGTTTTTTCGTGCCTGCAGCCTTTTTTGTTCCCCTAGTTTCTTAGCCCTATTCTACACTTTACATTATATGTGGAAAATAATGCACATAATACTTAGCACTTCCTTTTGATAAAGAAAGCGTTTCACATTACTAGAACTGAGATTTATTCCTAAAAGAAAGAATAGCTTCCAGATGTATTTTTCTGCCACAGACTTTTTTTCCTTAAGTATTGACAGAGGGGAGGTTTTATCAAGTTCTTTGTGATGGGCTTGTTTATAATGAGAAGATATTAGTGAGGCACATCGAAGTGTCACCAACAGACAACTGAAAGAAGCATATGGCAGGAAGAGCAATATATATTTGTCCAAGCAATGTGGCTTGTTAACACTCCCACTCCCAGCTCAAACTCTGCGGACATGCACGCATGCATCACGCAGAGCCACTCAGTGTATTAGGGAAGAAGAATAAAAGTTCAACAATGAGTTCATCACTATTGGACAATCAAATGATGCACATTTTGACTTTTTTTTATCAAAGATGAGGGGATTTCAACTCAGAAATGTTGTGCATTCTGCTTCACTGTTGCTGGCATCCAGGCAATGCTGTGCAAGGAGTTTAGAAAACAACAGAATTTAGCAATTTTGTACAGCTCTTCCTGATAAAACAAGAACAATGAAAGGAAGCTTGAGGATGGAGCTCTTATATAAAGTTGAGCTTGGGGCCAAAGAATCTTTTTTAGAAGGCTCTTTTGAAGAATATCTAGATTAGATTCAAGACCAGACTAAAATGTGCTTTGAGAACAGAGGCAGTTTTGCCTGACATTGGCCAAAACCAAAGCACTGTTCTAACTCGGGTATGACCCATAAAATCCCTATTGATTAATTCTCAAAGAAATTCTTATCCCTATTGATAAATTCTTATCAACTTGCTGCTGTATTCTGAAACTCCTGCTTCACCATGGGATCGTAAGCAAGGAGACCAGGCAGTACTACAACCCAGTCAAGGTCACTCCATTGAGCATTTGGTTCTAGAATTCTCTGAAGGCAAGCAGGAATTCCAGGCATCATCACCTGATTCTTTTTCACCACTTTACAGTGGAGGAAATACTACCCTAGCCAAGCAGGATGACTTGCTCAAGCTATCAGAACCAGGACTGAAATTAGATATTCTGTTTCCTAGTACAGTGTTATTTCTACCCCACAACAATCCTTTAATTTTAAAGCCAGTCCATTGTCTTTATTGTCTCTGGCTCTTGACATAATACTAGAATTTAGAGTTGTATATGTGTGTTCCCATTCACTGACTTAGCTTTACAAAGAAGTCAACCCCATTCTTTGGGATGTTACTACTGAGACTGATGACATTGTGGCAAGTTTAGTATTTCCGTTAAAACAAAATTGTGGCTAGAGAAAAAAGGTGCTTAAGAGCTTCAAGAATTTTCATTTTTTACCAAAAACAAATGTGATAGAGCAAGAGAACCTCAATTTAGAAAAACAGAAATCAGAAGTGCTAGGCTTCAGATATACGATTAAGCAAAAATAAATAAAATAAAAATTGGCTGGTCTCTTCTTCATTGGTAATTGCATTGAATTTCTTGGTTTTAACTCCCACCTACAGCAAGAAAGGGAGAGAGGGAGGGAGGGAACAACAAAAACAAAACACAGAAACCTTTCAAAACTTACCTTCAACTATCATCACTTAAGTGCCTGCCTCTTATTTTCAGCTACCCCCTGGACCCCTAGAATCTCCCCAGATTGCCCAAATACAGACTGTTAACAGCGAAATCATCTTCCTCCCGCACTAGTCAGCAGTTTCTGCATTACTACGTGGTCTGTTGCCATCATCATCCTGTGAGACAGGTGTAAAGCCTTGGTGTTACCTCTTCTCCCAGGTCCCACCATGGATTTCTATTCATCGTCTGGGCCATTTTGGTCCCTTCTCTGACTTTTCTGCTGACACCAACTGAAATGTTCCTGGAACCCTGGACTTCTGAATTCCTTTTCCATTCTTTGGTTCTAGTTCTCCTCCCAGAAAACTCCTTTCCCAATTCTATGATCACTTCTTATGTCAACTGATGGGACAAGTTCGTATAGCCTTTCTGACTCATTCACCAAATTCTTCCTACCCTAAATTCCTGAGCATCTTATTCTGTATGGAGTCTTTGAAAGTCCTCATGGCCAGGCTATACCAGGCATTTCAAATCTGCTGAGTATCTGGCACTGGATATTCGTTATCACTTAATCCTATCGGCAGCCCTGTCAGACCTGGAAAATTTGCAAGACATACATAAATGTTGATGCCGGTGCCCCACCCCCTGAGATACATATTTAACTGATGTCAGGTACAACCTGGACATGAGCATCTTTAAAGATTCTTGGAGTGATTCCAATGTAGCCAAGACCGAAATCCACTGGTGTTACTCCAAACCTGTTAGCCAGATAGTCTCAAGTAGTTTTTATCATCTCTGCAACTTTAAAACACAAATCAATGCTGAGGTTCAGTCTATTCCTACCACATTAGAAAATAATTAAAAATCTTCCTCCACTGTAGAGTGTAAACTTTCAGTACGGGTTTACATTTGATTCACCCTAGACCTAGCAAGAGCGCTTGTACATAATATGTTTTAAAAACTAAAGAATCAAGAAAATGCTTTTTGTTAACCTTATCATGAAAAAACCCACCTGCAGAGTACATATTCTCTTGGTATTAGGTTTTTAATCTCTGATATATTGACCTGGGAACAAAGCATGTCATTTCAGCTCTGAGTATCATAGTTGCTTGGCTATTAACATATAGCAATGGGGCATGGGCCATGGCACAGTAGTGACTTAATACTCTGAGAGGCTGACCTACATGAAAAGGTTCTGGAGTCACCTCCAGAGACTGCCTTGAACATCCCAGATGCATGTGTGCCCATGGTCTGAGGCTGGCTAAGGCTGTATGAGGACCATGTCATGAAGAAGACCCTGATGGGGATGCCTGTAGCTTCCTCTTGCTCTCTCTCTCTCTTGCTCACAAAAAAATAAACTTAAAAAAAAAATCATACAGCTAGGAATTTAAACCCTAGCTTTTGACAATACTCATTCCTCTACATCTTAGGCCTTACAGGCAATTCCAAAGTGAAAAATTCAGCTATCTACATGTTTGCATATATACTGTCAGACATGTTTCTAAAATTTGAATATAACCTGTCACATAGGGAAAAGAGCTCTGTTGGCATTATGAAATGAATTTGGAAAAAATACGGTAGTTTAAACCTAATTTTGGGATCTAACAGATCTTTCTTCTCTTCAGTCCCACCCTCCCTCATCCCCAGACATACATACAGACAAGACAAACACACCCTCTGATTGTTCTTTGACATTTCTTGACAACTATTTGGTTACTGCATTGTTAATAATCTTGGTTTTCTTCTTATTAGTTTGTATTGCTTCTCAAAGACTTTTTTTTTTGGCAGAGGTGTTTTTTTTTTTTTTTTTTTTTTAAAAAATTTTTTTTTTTGGGGGGGGGTTTTTTTTTTTTTTTTTTTTTAAAAAATTTTTTTTTTTGGGGGGGGGTTTTTTTTTTTTTTTTTTTTTAAAAAATTTTTTTTTTTGGGGGGGGGTTTTTTTTTTTTTTTTTTTTTAAAAAATTTTTTTTTTTGGGGGGGGGTTTTTTTTTTTTTTTTTTTTTAAAAAATTTTTTTTTTTGGGGGGGGGTTTTTTTTTTTTTTTTTTTTTAAAAAATTTTTTTTTTTGGGGGGGGGTTTTTTTTTTTTTTTTTTTTTGCTGTAGGGCATGTGCATTCACCAGAAAGACAGAAAGTAAGAAATCACTCCCCATGGGTGACAGCCATGCCACAATCCCTTCTTTGCTATTCTCCTCTTGGGATCTTGAGCACACACGCACAGGTGCCCAGCATGAGTTTTAAGCTGTCAGGTCCGGGACTCAAACTCAACTATGTGGGAGTCCAGCAACATAACCATTATGTCATCTGCTGGTCTCAAAGACTTTTAAAATAACCTCCTGTAAATTTTTTTAAAGGTTCATACATGTTTACTTAAGGTAACAACTTCACATCTGGTATACACATCTAATGTTTTGTTTATCATGAATATGCATATAAAGTATGTATAAGCATCAAGTAGAAATGACACATACGAACCAGAAACCTAGGGTCCAAGCTCTCTTTGCCACTTCCATCTGAGGTGACTTTGGACAGGGCATGAATTTTCCAGTCTCTTTCTTTACCCAGAAAATCAAAGGGAGAGGAAACTAAGACTTTCAAATTTTATTCCAAATAAGAAATGTCCATTAAAATAGTCATTTATTAGGTTCTTGGTCAACAATAAATTAATATCTGGTTGGGACCAGCAGTTGGCGTACTGGTTACGTCACTGAACTCCCACGTAGTTGACCGTAGTTTGAGTCCAGGACCCATCAGCTTAAAAACCAGACAGGTCTGTGTGCCCAAAATCACAAGAGGAGAACAGAGGAGAAGGGGTTGCGGCATGGCCCTCCCCAGTGGAGAGTGACTTCTCACCTTCTGTTGGTCTCCTTCACACATGTACCCTATAGCAAAAATTTCTCTGAAAATATTAATACCTGGTATTTATCCTTATTTGGTTGGTATTTTTTAAAGGCAAACTTGATGTTATAGTAAATATGTAGAATCCTTTATAGTGTTCACCTTCGCTCATCCTTTGATTATCATAATTGTAGAATACTATTATCCCCATTTCACAGAAAAGGAAATTGAGACACACAGAGGCTGAGTGATTTGCCAGAGTAACAGAATTACAAACTTGCAAGTCTAGGCCCCCTGATGGACCCACTTAGACACACTTCCACAGTGCCCACCAGCAAAGCTGGAGATCAGAGGCTGGATAAATCTGACATACACATGGATTCCCCAGATCTGCCTTCCCCAAACATTTACTGGCCCAGATGCCCTTAAATTGCTTTAGAATAAAATACCAAGTGAAGATTCATTTAGCATATCATTTCTGGGTGTGTATTTTCTCAAGCATTTATAGATCCGTGTTTTTCCAAGAAGCTGAGTGTTCCTGATAAAACAAGACAGATAATGATAAATGAGCATCTATGTAAGCCTAGCTGGGAGGAGGACGAGGGACTGCTAACACCCCTCCTGTGAAGTTAATCCCATTTCTTTTAGCTATTTCTTTATTAGTTAATGAGGTCTTGCAAAAATGTGTGTCTGTGATGGTGTTTTAGCATCCTTGCCTCTAGGAACATTTTCAAATATTCATAAAGTAGCTCATCTGACCAAAGCTTAAAGCAAAGGTGCATTAAGTATGAATTTAGTCAACTTCAAATGTGGGTGGTCGGAAAGCTGCTGCTGAAATAACCTAAATAATCCTCCTCATTGGTGTTTCCAGACCTGCAGCTCTGGGCGCAAATGTGAAGGGTGACCGGGAAGAGGTATTATTTAGAACAGCTAGGAATCCGAAGGGCAGCCCCATAAGCTTTGATCCTGCTTCCTGACTGACAGTAGTGTGGCTGGCTTTTGGAAAATTGAATAACTTAAGAGAAACAAAAATAAAATGGAAAAGGAATTGCTAGTCAAGCCCCTGGGGAAGAGAGCAGACACTAGATCATATTGTTCCTGGGAGGAAACCAACCGACTTCCCGTTTCAGTTCCTATGGCAAAGAGGGAAAAGTAGAATTTCAAAAGATGGCTTGGACTCAGTGATGCATTTGGATAGGCAAAAAGCTAATGTGGAAACACATTTAGCTGCTAAACTGGGCTCCGTGGCACAGTGGATCACACCAGTCACCTCTATGACCTTGCGGGGTCCATGGATCACACAGCTAGAATACACACACACACACACACACACACACACACACACACACACACACACCCTACTTCATCCTCCTAAAGCATAGCCACACCGATGCTCCATATTTTTCACCCGTTTTCATTTGTGTACCCAGAGCATCAGAAGTACACTTTGGCACTATAGTTCTTCTTCTATGCACAATTTATAAGCAAGGGCTTGTTCAGTTCTGGATTGCCTGGTATGCTTTGATTAAGAAACAAAAAATGACAGCCCAGTATTATTCTTCCTGGTTGTGGGCAAGTACCTCTGAGCTGCCACCTAAACAGCACGAGTCTCCTGACCCTACTTTTGTATGAGCTGGAGGAACAGATCATAGGCCAAAGTCCTCTGACCGTCAACCCCATAAGGCATTGCAATGAATCACTGCATTACTGGTAACTCAGTGCTGCCCTACATGAACCAGCTCTCCTCGAAAGAGCCCATTCTTGTCATTGCTACTGAGCCTTTTATTCACAGCAGTCTGAGGCCTTCTGAAATAACCCCGGGGTGAAGGAGAGCTCTGAGCCACACTTCTGAAAGGAGGTGGCCATGTAATTCCACTCAATTACAAACTTGGAGAGAGATGGGCATCTTCCATTAACAAGACCTAATAATGATGAAAATGTTTCCTTTTGCAGCTCAGTACTCAGCTTTTTGGTCATTTTATCTGGTTATGAATGCTCCCTAAATGTTTTTTGTTTTTTGTTTTTGTTTTTGTTTTTAATAGCAACAAAACCATAATAAGCCTGCCTTGAGAAATGCTCAGAATGTAATATTATTTCTCTTTTGTCTCTTGCCATGAGGACACGGAGAGCATGCTGACAGCCATTATGATTACAGAAGATATCAACTCATGTTGGCTGTTCCAGATATAATTTTTAAGTCTGCATTTCTCAAAAGAAACACTGTTATATCCAGCATGTAAATTGACTGGTGTCCTGTACTTAATGTTCTTTTACAGGTGATTCACATAACAGGCCGGCTACGCCTAAGAGTGTCGCTGTCCCATGGGAGGACTGTCCCCAGCCAAATCATGGGTCTTGTGGTTGTTGCTCATGCCTTGCCTCCCCCTACGATCAATGAAGTCAGAATCGACTGCCATATGTTCGTCACTCGAGTAAATATGGACCTCAATATCATTTACTGTGAAAATAGGTACTTTGTTTTTGTTTTCATTTGCCCTGTTGCACATTGCATATTGGTGAGGGTTTATATTTTCGGCAGTCTGAGGATTTTACTCTCCCAATGAGGCTCATTATAAATCCTGATCTTGTTTTTAATGGCTGCTTGGACTGACACCAAACATGCTTTTTATTTAAAATTTACATTGCTGCCCTGTTTTACATTAGGGACACCAATTGAATGAATTGGGATACCCAGACATCCATATGCTATAAAGAAGACCCATTTTGGCTGAGAACCCAAGAAGAGAGCAGGGCTGAGATGTTATTGGCAAAACAATGCAGTAAATGGTATCTCCTGATGCTTTGGCCTCAAGCTCAAGATGGTCCATGGTCACACAGTCATTAAGCACACAGAGAGCAAATGAGCATTTGAGCCCCCAGAGGATAAAGGACAAAAAGAAATTTGCAGAACTATTAAATAAAACTTTGTCATCCTGAGGATTTCACTTCTATAAGTAATAAATGACTCATCATATAAATGAGTTAGCAGTACTTTCTCATGACTTATAGAAAGACTTTTTAGCCTCTAGTTAAAAAGTCTCCTGTTTCCATTAAGTACAAAACAAGGGACAAGGAAATGGGACAGTGCCTCTTCTGACCTTTCACCTAGAAGACAACAGCCTATCATTGGGCTGACTTGAAGAGAGAATTATGGGTCATGGGGAGAGCAGTGGAGAGGAACTACCTACAGATCAGTCATGAGAAGGAAGCTTTGGAAATACCTTCCGTCCCCTGCTGCCACAGGGAGAATAGCTGAGTCAGTTTGGGGAAGATGCTCGTGTGGCACAGATTGTTGTGAGTCTAATGTGTGAGCCCTGTGTCCTCAGAGAAGAAGTAGAAGAGCAGAATGGCTAAGCGGCTTGGGCCGCTGACCTCTCCAAAGCCTAGCCAAGAGAAAGATAGACAGACCTGCATTCAGTCTACTGGGAAGTGCTAAAAAGGTGGACCTCAAGTTCTAAACCACCCATCATTTCCAGCCAGGAATGATTCAGAGGAAAGAATTCACCACTAGGACAGACACCTACCTGAGCTATGAAGGTTCAGTAAGGAAGATGATATCATAAACATGTTACTATTATTTGATAAGTAGCTAAATCTGCTCTTCAACTTGTTGGAATTTATTAAAAATTCCATTGTTGGGGCCAGCAGGTGGCATAGTGGTTAAGGCACTAGACTCCCATGTGGTTGACTGCAGTTTGAGTCCTAGACCCTGTGGCTTGAAACTGAGGCTGGGTTCATGTGCATGAGTGCCTAAAATCCTGAGAGGAGAATGAAAAAGAAGGGACTGTGGCATGGCCATCTCCCCTGGAGGGTTATTTCTCGCTTTCTGTCTTTCTCTGTCTCTCTGGCAAACACACACATACACCGTATAGCAAAACTTTTTAAAAAATAAAAATTCAGTCATTGTGACAATATACTTGGGTATGTCTAAGGTATTCTGGAATGGCCAGAGAATATCAGGAAAGACAACTTAGCCCAAATAGTTAGCTGGAGTTGACAAGTAGTAATACAGATGATGGCGTTTACTGTGCGTGTACTGTTTACTCAGCCCATCTTATTTAAGCTTCTGTGAGTTAGGTGCTGCCACTGTCTCCATCACCTTGTGGGAGTTTTAATTTAGAGACAAAGGTTGATTGACTTGCCCTCAAGCCAAGGTTCAAACCTAAGTCTACTAGACTCAAAAGGCCCGTGATCTTAGCTAACTTTCCCTGGAGTCCTTTTCTCTTCAGAAGTCCAACTAAATGGCAAGGGAACAGTCAGAATAACCTGTGACAGGGACTTTTCATTCAGATGCCACCATGAAAGAACACAATTACAGCCCACAACACTGTTTGTGCTGATTAATAATGTAGAATGCTACAAAAAGAGATCCAACCAAGAGGGGCATGTGTAGTCAGTGGATGGACTATAACTTTGTTTTGTGAAGACATAGAGCAGTCCTCTTGATTTAGATTTGCCACCACTACTTTCTCCAAAACGAAAGGGCCTCATCTTATTTGCCAAACTTCCAGTTGCCAAACCATCACTTCATTCTCATTTCTGGGATTAATTTGTTAATTCTTTTAACAAGCTCTATGGACCTGTATCATGGTACCACTCTAGTAATTGAGATCAATTTCTATGACCTGCTTTCAACTTTTCTTCCTATTAAAAATAAAGAAAATGTTTTCCACAACACCAGTACAGCATTATTTCCTAAATGAAGATGATAGTAATTATGAAAAGGACCTGCACTAAAGTTAATTGCATATTTGATCCGAAGACAAAGCATGCAGTGTGCAGGGCACTGGGCCGTGTCCATTTCATTCCATTCATTCATTCCTCTCATCAACCTCCTAGGTAGTTTTGCAGGTGAAGAAACTGATGCTGAGAGTAAAAGATGCCATCAAGATTCTGATCCTGATACAGATCATCCCACTGGTCTGGTGCTAGCTACACCTATTTTAAGAAATACTTGAACATTGGTGATATTCAACACAGTAACACGCTCTTATATGTAGAAGGGCTTCAATCAGTTTGAAGGATTTAATTCAAGTAAAGAATAAACTAAAGAAATGCCTTCCCTAAAGGAACTGAGTGGCTTTTTCCTGGGGTTTACTATTTAATTAGGGAATTGTTAACTAGAAACGTCCCCTGCTGCCACAGGGAGAATAGCTGAGTCAGTTTGGGGAAGATGCTCGTGTGGCACAGATTGTTGTGAGTCTAATGTGTGAGCCCTGTGTCCTCAGAGAAGAAGTAGAAGAGCAGAATGGCTAAGCGGCTTGGGCCGCTGACCTCTCCAAAGCCTAGCCAAGAGAAAGATAGACAGACCTGCATTCAGTCTACTGGGAAGTGCTAAAAAGGTGGACCTCAAGTTCTAAACCACCCATCATTTCCAGCCAGGAATGATTCAGAGGAAAGAATTCACCACTAGGACAGACACCTACCTGAGCTATGAAGGTTCAGTAAGGAAGATGATATCATAAACATGTTACTATTATTTGATAAGTAGCTAAATCTGCTCTTCAACTTGTTGGAATTTATTAAAAATTCCATTGTTGGGGCCAGCAGGTGGCATAGTGGTTAAGGCACTAGACTCCCATGTGGTTGACTGCAGTTTGAGTCCTAGACCCTGTGGCTTGAAACTGAGGCTGGGTTCATGTGCATGAGTGCCTAAAATCCTGAGAGGAGAATGAAAAAGAAGGGACTGTGGCATGGCCATCTCCCCTGGAGGGTTATTTCTCGCTTTCTGTCTTTCTCTGTCTCTCTGGCAAACACACACATACACCGTATAGCAAAACTTTTTAAAAAATAAAAATTCAGTCATTGTGACAATATACTTGGGTATGTCTAAGGTATTCTGGAATGGCCAGAGAATATCAGGAAAGACAACTTAGCCCAAATAGTTAGCTGGAGTTGACAAGTAGTAATACAGATGATGGCGTTTACTGTGCGTGTACTGTTTACTCAGCCCATCTTATTTAAGCTTCTGTGAGTTAGGTGCTGCCACTGTCTCCATCACCTTGTGGGAGTTTTAATTTAGAGACAAAGGTTGATTGACTTGCCCTCAAGCCAAGGTTCAAACCTAAGTCTACTAGACTCAAAAGGCCCGTGATCTTAGCTAACTTTCCCTGGAGTCCTTTTCTCTTCAGAAGTCCAACTAAATGGCAAGGGAACAGTCAGAATAACCTGTGACAGGGACTTTTCATTCAGATGCCACCATGAAAGAACACAATTACAGCCCACAACACTGTTTGTGCTGATTAATAATGTAGAATGCTACAAAAAGAGATCCAACCAAGAGGGGCATGTGTAGTCAGTGGATGGACTATAACTTTGTTTTGTGAAGACATAGAGCAGTCCTCTTGATTTAGATTTGCCACCACTACTTTCTCCAAAACGAAAGGGCCTCATCTTATTTGCCAAACTTCCAGTTGCCAAACCATCACTTCATTCTCATTTCTGGGATTAATTTGTTAATTCTTTTAACAAGCTCTATGGACCTGTATCATGGTACCACTCTAGTAATTGAGATCAATTTCTATGACCTGCTTTCAACTTTTCTTCCTATTAAAAATAAAGAAAATGTTTTCCACAACACCAGTACAGCATTATTTCCTAAATGAAGATGATAGTAATTATGAAAAGGACCTGCACTAAAGTTAATTGCATATTTGATCCGAAGACAAAGCATGCAGTGTGCAGGGCACTGGGCCGTGTCCATTTCATTCCATTCATTCATTCCTCTCATCAACCTCCTAGGTAGTTTTGCAGGTGAAGAAACTGATGCTGAGAGTAAAAGATGCCATCAAGATTCTGATCCTGATACAGATCATCCCACTGGTCTGGTGCTAGCTACACCTATTTTAAGAAATACTTGAACATTGGTGATATTCAACACAGTAACACGCTCTTATATGTAGAAGGGCTTCAATCAGTTTGAAGGATTTAATTCAAGTAAAGAATAAACTAAAGAAATGCCTTCCCTAAAGGAACTGAGTGGCTTTTTCCTGGGGTTTACTATTTAATTAGGGAATTGTTAACTAGAAACTAAAGCTTGCTCCTTGACTCTGCAGACCGTTCTTCTCTGCATTCCCTAGGACAGCCTCAGGCAAAGCCCACATCTAATTCTTTCAGAGGAGCTAGCAAATTTCAGAAACACGGATGGATGAGGCTCTTTAATGACATCCTTCTTCCTTCATTTGCAGAAAGGGGGTGTAAACTGTGCTTGGAAAATAGCTAATGGTTTTACAAAACATCAACTCATCTATTTTGTACCAGTAAACCATAGAATCCTTAGAAAACACTCCTTTTATTTCCCCCATTAATCTTACCTTACCAAGAATTCTAGTTTGGCCAAAATTTATTTTTTTAAATTGCTGGACATTGAGAAATACACTCAGTGGGTAGTGTATTTTAACTATATTCCAACTTGTTTTTATTTTTCTTTCTTATTCTCCTGCCTTGGGGTCCAGACTTAACTCCCTAAGGGTGATCTCATGTGTTCCTTAAACGTGTCACTTCTAAAGATTCACTTCATATTTGAGTAGCCCATATGTCATAAATCACAAAAACCACAGGGGTAGTAACAAGAATGCATTACACCTAAAGATATATTTTATTTTAGACTGACCAAAACGAATCTGTACTTGGTAATCCAGAGGGTGATAAGCATTTTGACATGTTTGTGTAAACCAGGCAGATTCCCTCAACATGTTTTCCAATTTGGGTTCTATTTCCCTGTGCTCCTGCCTAAGGACATTGACGTCTGGACAATCAATGACAGAGGCTTACGCACACATAGTGTTGAGCACAAGCCTGGAAGTGCTGCTGAAATGGTTTAAAAGTTTCTGTGTGGAATCTACCACAAAGTACCAGTTAAAAGGGCCAGGAGTGAAAGCTGAGCTCCCAAATGACTGAGACTAAAAAAGATAATACCCCCAGGCATCTGTATGTCTCAGCATTTAAATTATATCCCTTGAAATGCCAATTTGGACTTTGTGCCAAGAAGCAGTTGAAGCCTTTTTTCATGGAAATACCCAATAGAAGACCAATCTGTTTAAATGAAAGGTGTCTCTAATCATTTGGTATAAACATAACATGTTTTTATATTATTATGTAACCTTGAATTATCTTGGCCTGTAATGAGGATCTTGCATTGTTTCTGATTCGCAGTAATTTCATGGCATTATGTCTAAATGTACCCCCCAAAAAAGGAAAAGAAAAACCGATCCAATTATTTAAACACAATTGTTTAATCTAGCACATTTCCTACTTTTGAAAAAGTCTGTTATACGTTAAAGAAATAATCTTATCTAGAAAGGGTTTTTTCCTCTGAGTGCTCTGTCCTCAGACGTAACCTGGTATAATAAAAATGAGACAGTAGATCTCAGTTATTTGCCGGTGTATTTTTTTTCCCTTTCTGAACTCAGCATGTGTTTTCCTCTTTGTAGGATTAGTGACTATATGGATCTGACCCCGGTAGACATTGTAGGAAAGAGGTGCTACCACTTCATCCACGCTGAAGACGTGGAGGGCATCAGGCACAGTCACCTGGACTGTAAGTACCTCCTGTGTGTGGGATAAGCCAGGCTGCTGTCGTCTCTCTGGAATGCTCTTTTGGTTTCAGTGCTGATTTTTCCTTCATCTCTCCCATGTACATTTGAGACAACTGTCAGCGTGCGGTGAGAAAAAGTGAGACATAAATCATTTCAACGTGTGTTGGAATTAGTTTGAGAGTTGGACCTCAGGCCCAGAGAAATTGCTGGATCTTTAGGGGCTCGTCCAGAATTTCATGGTCACTTGTGCTACCTCTCCTGTGAAAGGGTGGGAATCCTTTGTCTTAAGTGCTTCTTTGACCCTTTCATTTTCTAGAGAGCGACTTCCACTCTGAAATTTGCAGTCTCCGTTTCAAAGTATATGTGAGAAAAGACAAGTTCAAGTAAACTGGAGCCTCATAAAAATGCCTACTTGACTAGCCACAAACTGGGGTGAGGAGAGAGCCCAGGGGGATAGGGACAGAGCATATTTTGTGAACAGAGCAGCTCTCAAGGCAGTATCTTTTCAATGTATTTCTGGAAGGAAGGTTATTCAGAGGAATGTGTACCTTCATCCCCAACCCTTGGGAGAGAGAAACTAATCTCAGCTCTTTGAGGACAGCTTCCAGCTCCTGACCTACAGGCTGAACTCCAAGGTACCTAATGTGGCTTGTAAGCAGAGCAGGACCGGCAGTGTTCTGGCTGAGTCCAAGCAATAACTCACACACCCACATCACTGGGCAGTTTTCCTTCAAACACCTCTGGGCTGTTTCCAGTGTACATGGAAGGGACCTGGCAAGAGTGCTGGTCTGGTAGACTGTGTAGGAAGGAGGTGCCCTTTCTGCCCAGAGGCCCTATTATGACCATCAGTAGATTCCTCCTGAATGATGAGGGCCCTACCAGCTATATTTAGAAGGTTCTAAAGCCAGTTCTGACCTTTGATTTTAAATACATGCATGGTGCCACAAATGAAATGCTACAGCTTGAGTGCGACACTATTGTAGTAAAACCAGCCATTGGCCATTGCATCTACCTCCTCTCCCTTTCGTTGTCTAGGTTAAGCTATCTCAGATCTGTCCTGCTCTTTGCAGTTGTTTCCTCATTTCACACTCAGATCTTCAAAAGCATAAGAGAGAGTAAGCTAGCCAACATCTCGAAGTATGAGCAACTGGTATTATGATTTTAACCTGCATTAGCGGCACTGACATGGACAAAATGTGGTGTCAAATTCTGTGTAAACCAGATCTCTAGGAAGAGCCTGCCTGCAAGGCTGCTCTCCAGCAGAGTTTATTCTTAACACTGAGTATGAGTCAATATTGTACATCAGGGATTTAGGGAACACGTCGGAGCAGAGCAGGACTGGTAGTGTTCTGGCTGAGTCCAAGCAATAACTCTCACACCCACATCACTGGGCAGTTTTCCTTCGAACACCTCTGGGCTGTTTCCAGTGTACATGGAAGGGACCTGCAAGAGTGCCGATCTGGTAGACTGTGTAGGAAGGAGGTTGCTAGGAGAGAATAGGTATTATGTATTGCAGAGGCAGATGGCTCTTCAATTAACTGCAAAATAATAATAACAATCCTGCCTCCTGAAAAGAGTCATCAGGTTCTTTGGTGCTGGGAATTCTCAGAAAATGGAGAAAAACCAGGATCTTTGGAGGAAGCCATGGCTATATTTTTGAAACAATATAGGTCAGAGATCCAGACTTTAAAACTTAATAGGAAAACTCAGGACCAGCAGTTAACATAATGGCTATGCCGCTGGACTCCCATGTAGTTGACGGCGGTTTAAGTCCTGGACCAGGTGACTTAAACTCAGGTCCAGCGTGTGTGCTTGCATGCCCAAGATCCCAAGAGCAGAATGGAGGAGAAAGGATTGCGGCGTGGCCATTCTCCCTGGGGGGTGATTTCTCGCTTTCTCTATCTTTCTGGAGAGCACATGTGCCCTATAGCAAAAACCTCTCAAATAGAAAAAAAAACTTAATAGGTATTTTTTAGAACACTATCATAGACATGTGTATGGGGAGAGGTGGATGCATTCTTATTTCAGAATCTCTATTAAAGACTAAATTCAGAACCTGATGCTGACAAAAAAAAAAAAAAAACTTAAAAAAAGGAACTATGTCATCCTCAGTTACTATTTAGAAAACGTCATGCTATCTCCCTCGGATTTGATTTACAGCTTGAAGAAACACAATTCCTCAGGAACAGTGAGCTAGGGCAGTTCATTTCTTCCCATAAAGCAAAGGTCTCCAACAAATATGTTTGATGCCATTCTTTCCTATCTGCTTTTATCTCATTTTCGGTAGCAATAATTTGGAAGTGCTGAAAATAAACTACTCTGCCATTCACTATTGTGCTGTTCTCCTAATTTTTCTGGTGTCTTGCCAACTAATAAACAGAGAAGGTATGCTTTCAAATTCTGTGATTTTTTTCATTACTTCATATTGACATACTGGCTATTGCTTTATGATTTAGCCTACCAATAATGATTGAGTTCACTCTTTTAACTCATACACATGACTTCTAATTTAGAGTTCTTTTAATAACCTTAAACACATGAAAAACAAATAGAATGAACTGATAATTCTGCGCAGTAAAATACACTTCACATATTTAGCTATCATGCTGTGGAATAACTCCACAATGTCAAGTAGCACACAATTAGTAAAACTGTAGGGGGAGGAAAAGGAGTGTTTTGATCCTGAAGAATTTTGATCCTAATCAGATTGAAATTTCAACGTTCTTGTAGTGCTTAATATCTTCAATCACACACACACAAAAATCAAACTGATTCCAATGTCAGATTTTGCATTCTGTGACTGAAATAAAATGCTGAAATATACAAATGCATCTTGCTTTGTACAATAAACATTAACATCATTTTAAAGTAAGATTGAGTCTAAAATTGTGTGATGGAATATCTAATGTTTACCTAATTCTCAAACCAAAGCCAGCCCAGTAACAAAATGACAGAGCATGTAATAAGTCTTGGTTATGTAAACACTGGAAGAAAAGGCAAAGAGCCAGCACAGCATCTTGCCTGTCCAACGCCCTAGGCTGTTACTGAAGGATGCCTCCACTGTGCCTTCTTGGCAGGAGAAGGTCATGGTGACATAGACTCAGTTCAAGAATAAGATAGAATTCTAAAACAAAGGAGTGGTTAAAAAATAAACCCCATTAACTATTTAGCTTTTCTTCCTAGAGCTATTGGCACAATTCCTGGTTCCAACCATGAAAGACAGGCCTTAGTCATCTGATAATATTTCTGATATGTTGATGTCTGTCTTTATGTTTCAGTTGATGAATAAAAAATGTTTAAAGGCTCAAAAATCTTTGATAACTGAAAGTACTATACTTATCATTTGTCTCTGTTTTCCTAGCCTAGTAAATCCATAATGAACTTGTCTCTAAAATAAGAAAAGTAAAAGGGACTCTCAACGGCACCAGGATTTGACAACTCTGATAAACTGAACCAAGAGCTTCGAACCATCAGATTTCTCACTAGATTAACATGAGATGCCTGATAGTCCATGGATTTCAACATAAAGACTCACTAAGAAGCACATTATCAAGAACAACATGGTGGGTTAGTGACAGGATACGAGGATTCTAAAACCAAGGGAGTTGTAGGGCCCCTTCTTTCACACTTGTGTGCAAAGAACTGAAGACCTCTGTGATTTCTTTTCTATAGACCCAATTTCATTGATTCTTCAGGCCAAATTGACCAAACTAACATTTCAAGGTTAGAATTTTAAACCACTCTCAGTAGTAATCATTTGGACATCTTTACCTCTCCATCCCTCCAGCTCTCTAATGCTCACAAGGTACTGACCTCGAGATGATCAGTCATCTCCCTAGAGTCACCCACTCCAATTGCCTAGAAACTGTGTTACTGTTGAATTATGAGAGAGGTTTCAGCACAACCAGATACCACTCTACCTCTGTCCAAAAAAATAGAATGCTAAGCCAAACCAACATACATGCTTTGCATTTCTTTTTATTCCCATATAATGCAGCCTCTTGTCTATAGAAGTTGCCGAATTTGTCTTGAGCTATTCCAAGGCTGCTTCATGGGTCATTTCAGCAACAACTCTCTAAAATCATAGAGTGCACTGGGAAAAACTCCCTTTTTCTCCTTGCAATGTTGTACTCCTCTAGCAAAGCTCAAGGCTCTGGAGCTGCAAAGTTTCAGAAAAAAGGAATCATAGAATACAGGTATAGGGGCAGCTTTCCCTTCCTAGCACCTTTCCCAGAGTGAAAAAGCTGAGGAAGAGTTATTTCAAAAAGAGAGAAGGATTTTAGACTGTCTGTAAGATCATGTGAAGTTAAGAAGCATGAGCTACCCAATATACTTGGGGAATGTTAAAATATAATAATATGGTAACTTAATTTTTTTTCTAAATTACAAATTCCTATATTTCCTAACAAAACTAATATACAGCTACCTGGCTTAACAGCATTCCATGCTGTTTTGCATCAATAACCTCTACACTTCCCTCCTGAAGGCGTCTCATCGCCAAATGCAAGCAGACTGCTTAATGCAGGACTAATTAGTATATCCCCTTCCAGTCTGCAGGCCCTCCATTGTAATTCCTTCCCAGCTCATTTTTTCCCACAACGAAGCATCAATCAAAGTAAGTGCCCTGCCTGCCTAGGCAACACAAGATGTCTTCCATGCATTTGTCATCTGCCACACAAACAAAGGGGGAATTTAATTGTTGATTTGGGTATGCAGCCATTGCACACAGTGAAGGAAGCTGCAAGTAAAAGAAGAAGGGAAGGTATGAAGTTTGATGGGTGGGCCAAATGCTGATAGTGTGAAGGACTTTATGTTTTGTTTTGTGATCTTAGTCTTTCTTCAAGTCTGGGTCTTCGAGGATTTAGCTGCAACCTGGTCATTGACTGGACATTTTCCCAAAGCAAATGAGTTTTCCCACTTCTTCTATATGAATGTGAAAATGCTCATGAAAGGAAATGTGTGTAAAAGCTATCAAGTCTGACTGTCTTCAGAAGTCAGGTTGGCCTATACTGCTTGCCTGTCCATTAGCTGAAAAGACTGTCACATGAAGACAAGATAAAACTAGGTTTTTATGCAGGAGTGAATTAGTACTGTATTACCATTATAGGTTTGTTTGCGTTTTTTTTTCTTTTTTCAGCAAATGCTAACTTTGGCGTTTCAAGACTATAGGCTGCCTAAAACAGAAAACAGACCAGCAAGAGGGCTTAATTCCCAGCTAGACATCCCTGCTCTTCATGCCCCATAGTGTGGTCTGTATAGCAGCTCTACTGGCATCCCCTGGGAGCTTAAAGAAATGCAGAATTTCAGGCTAACCTCAAACTTGCCAGTCAGACTCTTCACTTTAGCAAGGTCCCCGGATGACTGCCATTCATGTTAAAACTTAAGAAGTACTGACTAAGACCAGCTCTGTAGCCTAGCAGTTGGGGGAGTTAGATCCTATGTGGCCAACTGCAGTTGCATCCTGGCACAGGCAGCTTGAAAAGTAAGCCATGCATATGTGTGTGCTCAAAATCCAAATGGAATGGAGTAGAGGTGAAGGAATTGTGGTATGACCACACCCCATTAGGCGGTGCTTTCTCCCTCCCCTCTCTCTGTCGCTTAGCAAGTGCACACGTACCCTCTGGCCATTAAACAAACAAAGCAAAGAAGTACTGACCATACTGGTATTTAGAAGGCACTGTTTTACATGGAGTAAACAGTAAATACAAACTGACTCATTATCTTAAGGATGTCATTTTCCTGTCAAGTTGGGTGAATTGTATTAAGTGTATTAGGATGTTGGCAAAGTCATGATGTATTTTTCTGTTTTTCTATACTAAACTGTGTCATGAATTTCTTAACAATCCAATAATAAAATGCAAATAGTGAACTGGCTCTAAGGGTATCTGAATGAGTGTTCAAGCAAAATGAGAGTGTGATTACTTGATAAAGCAACTAGTTTCTTTATAGACAAAGTTTTAAATATCAGTGAAGAAAATTAACAGAGTATAAATAGTAATAAGCAAAAGGAAATCTTTAGTTCCCCCCATGTTAATATTTTCCTATGTGTACTTGATTGCATGTACCAATATGAACAGTAATGCTTTATAAGTTGATAGTAATACTTTAATTAAAGTTTATTTTGGTGCCAAGAAAATTTTTAAATCCAGGCATAGTTTAGATGCACATTTTCCATGATCTTTTTGAAGAGCCCATCTAGTAGTAGAAAACACACCATGAAACAACCAATTCTGAAGAGGTGGCACAAAATGAAGACCATTAAGGTGTATAAACAGGGCCAGCAGGTGGAGTAATCGTTAAGACTCCTATATGCTCAACATTGAGTCCAGGACTTGGGGGCTTAAAAATCACATAAGGCATGTGTGCATGTGTGCCCAAAGTCCATAGAGGAGAATGAAAGAGAATGAACTGCACTGTCTGTCTGTCTCTGTCTCTGTCTCTCTCTCTCTCTCACCAGTACATCATACACCCTACAGCAAAAGCCTAAAACAATTAAAAGATAAGAAGTATAAGCAAAACTCAGAAACCCCAGAGGTGGGCACAACCAAGGGAAGGATAGAACAGAAAACAAGGCCCAGGGGAGGCAGATTTTCCATGGACCTTGAAAGAGGATATGAGAAGCCAAGAGGGCAGAATATATAGAAGGGTGTCAAAGGCATTGTGGGCTTCAAAGAGCATGAGAGGGGCATGGAATACAAACACATGATCTTTCTCATGTCCCCAGAGAGTCAGCCAGAACTTTGGTTTGACTGTCAATTCCAGTACAATTTTCACATGGATTCTCGGTCTACCCCTTATTACTATTTCAATTACTTTTATTATAGTTTTTTTAAAATACTCTTATATTTGACATAAATAATCCATTGTTCTTATAAGGCATGATCAGGAAAAAAAAACTTCTAAATTATTCATTTTAACCTAAATCAACCTAAATAAAATCAATTCTATTACTTATAATAGCATCTTGTTCATAATCTTATATAAACTAGTTTTTAAAGTGCTTCTTTCAAAGATCTATTTAATGACACCCTCCGTATCTTAAAAAAAAAAAAAAACCTACTTACTCAAAGTTGTTTTTTTTTAATTTTTTTTATGTCAAATGAGCAGCATAGGATTCAACTTGTATATGTGTCTAGAATATAGCAGTTTTTCATAAACATAGGGTTAACTAAAGATCAGGCTATTTGAATCTCTTTATGAACTCCCAGTTTCCTGGCTTTCTAAAGTTTTTGGTGGGGTGTATCAGCTAGAATGCATCTGGTTATAAGTAACAGAAAATCCAACTAAAATAATTTAAACTTCCTCTGTAATTCTCTTATCTTTCTCTCCATGATCAAAAGATAGCTAAGCACTGTCAGTCATCAATTTCTCATGGGGCAATGTCCAGAGTCAGAAAAGAGTGGATTGCTGTTTTTGTGTTCGCTTTTCAGAGCCAAGAAAACATGTCCAAAAAGCCCACAGTAGAGAGAATTCTCTTTTCTATCTCGTAGTCCAACATTTCATCAAATGGCCAAACCTAAGGCACACCCTGGTAAGGAGATGGAATTACCATGTGTGGTTTAAACAATCAAGGTTTATCCCACCAGGACTTGGGAGGAGGCCATCAGACATAAAGCCTGGACTTAGGGTTCTGTTACCCGGAAGGCACAGGCAGAAGAGACCTTCAGTGGACCATCAACAATGAACATTACATCAAAAAATCTGTAATTGTTTCACCATAAATACTTGGATTTTTAAAAATCGATTTAACAGATGAACAAATAGAATTTGAGCATCTTTAAATAGATCTCATTTTACAAAACACTCATGTTTGTGTCCTATGCCTTATCACTTACGTATTTCTTTTTAAAGATGCTTAGTGGATTTAGTTAAATCACTACATCGGAAACATGGAGTCCACTAGACATAGGATAAACCTGAGTGTAAGATCCACTCCCTCCCTACTGCTGGCTTTCAGTTCTCCTTACATCCTAACCAGCTTAACTGCCCTACTCTCCCATGTTAACAAGGAAGGATTCCCACAGCCATAGATCCTCAGTGCTTCCATAGACCTACAGGTGTCACTGTTACAAGTTTATCAGTGAAAACAATTGATAGTCATCTCCTTCCCATTCAAAGGCAAGTAGAGGTTAATCCCTATTATTAGAGTGAAGAAAACTTTTAAACATCCCACAGCAGCTTCATTGTCCAATGTTTCTCTATTCCAACCTAAACCACCCGCTGGTGAGGTGCATGTGGTTATCATAACCACTAAGATCACTATAGGAGGGCAGGCCCAGGACAGATTCTGCTCACTCTGCCATGTCCCTGGTGCCTGGCACAGAGTAAGCGCAAGTATGTACTGAATGATTGAATTCATCTACTCTTT
>NW_006159844.1:6878401-6879735 GCF_000334495.1 Tupaia belangeri chinensis | reverse complement strand
AAAAAAAAAAAAAAACCTACTTACTCAAAGTTGTTTTTTTTTAATTTTTTTTATGTCAAATGAGCAGCATAGGATTCAACTTGTATATGTGTCTAGAATATAGCAGTTTTTCATAAACATAGGGTTAACTAAAGATCAGGCTATTTGAATCTCTTTATGAACTCCCAGTTTCCTGGCTTTCTAAAGTTTTTGGTGGGGTGTATCAGCTAGAATGCATCTGGTTATAAGTAACAGAAAATCCAACTAAAATAATTTAAACTTCCTCTGTAATTCTCTTATCTTTCTCTCCATGATCAAAAGATAGCTAAGCACTGTCAGTCATCAATTTCTCATGGGGCAATGTCCAGAGTCAGAAAAGAGTGGATTGCTGTTTTTGTGTTCGCTTTTCAGAGCCAAGAAAACATGTCCAAAAAGCCCACAGTAGAGAGAATTCTCTTTTCTATCTCGTAGTCCAACATTTCATCAAATGGCCAAACCTAAGGCACACCCTGGTAAGGAGATGGAATTACCATGTGTGGTTTAAACAATCAAGGTTTATCCCACCAGGACTTGGGAGGAGGCCATCAGACATAAAGCCTGGACTTAGGGTTCTGTTACCCGGAAGGCACAGGCAGAAGAGACCTTCAGTGGACCATCAACAATGAACATTACATCAAAAAATCTGTAATTGTTTCACCATAAATACTTGGATTTTTAAAAATCGATTTAACAGATGAACAAATAGAATTTGAGCATCTTTAAATAGATCTCATTTTACAAAACACTCATGTTTGTGTCCTATGCCTTATCACTTACGTATTTCTTTTTAAAGATGCTTAGTGGATTTAGTTAAATCACTACATCGGAAACATGGAGTCCACTAGACATAGGATAAACCTGAGTGTAAGATCCACTCCCTCCCTACTGCTGGCTTTCAGTTCTCCTTACATCCTAACCAGCTTAACTGCCCTACTCTCCCATGTTAACAAGGAAGGATTCCCACAGCCATAGTCAGATCCTCAGTGCTTCCATAGACCTACAGGTGTCACTGTTACAAGTTTATCAGTGAAAACAATTGATAGTCATCTCCTTCCCATTCAAAGGCAAGTAGAGGTTAATCCCTATTATTAGAGTGAAGAAAACTTTTAAACATCCCACAGCAGCTTCATTGTCCAATGTTTCTCTATTCCAACCTAAACCACCCGCTGGTGAGGTGCATGTGGTTATCATAACCACTAAGATCGCTATAGGAGGGCAGGCCCAGGACAGATTCTGCTCACTCTGCCATGTCCCTGGTGCCTGGCACAGAGTAAGCGCAAGTATGTACTGAATGATTGAATTCATCTACTCTTTCC
>NW_006159844.1:6857672-6878389 GCF_000334495.1 Tupaia belangeri chinensis | reverse complement strand
ATCTACGCTTTCCCTCCCATAATCTTAGTTCCATGCTGAAAAGCTTTCCCTTTCATAGCAAATCTCTGTAAAAAGGAGTGAGGGGTCTGAAAAAGACTGTATAAACTGTTTTAGGTTGGCAAGGGCAGTGGTACTCAAACTTCCTGGTTAAACTGGAAGCAGCCAAAAGAAAATCTGAGATCTTGGATGTCAGTCGAGCTAGCAATTACTTTGATTCTTCCTGTGTTAGAACGTGATACCATCAGTGTTTGAAAGCCTTGGTTTCCAATTTAGTACATTAGGGTGAAGAAAAGGGAAATTTATTTTTTAAACTTAACAAATTGACATGTTCTGAATCAATGAAAAGTTTTCTGCATGATTCAATATTAACAGTTAATAAAAATCTATCAATTGGCAGTGGTATAGGAAAAACCCTCTCCTGAGGTTGTAAATCACACAGATAGCAATTCAGGCAGGTCCTGTCATTAGTGTATTAGGGGAAAAATCCATAGATGATGCATAGTCATTCACGGAACATCCACAGGTCTTCTGTCCTTAAGCTTATAACTCATATTAAATATCAAATATCATTCAGTTTTGCCAAATACTGCTCAGCACACAGATTTAAAAAAAAAAAAAAAAAAAACCTAAATACCAATTTGTGGATGCCTGCTGTTTAAGATATCTAGCTCACTAATTGCAAAATCTATACGACAGTCTGCACAGCATCAAAGCCTCAGTTGATCCTATGAGCAGTTCTAAATGAAAAACTGTCTGTCTATTGCAAGTAAATAAAGCACTTAATGCAGTTTCTGGCTATAATGTTGTTTCTCCTGTGGGTTTTGAAAATGACCTTCCTGGAAGCATCAAGGACTGTAACTTTTCAGATAAGGAAACTTGTTCTTGTTTTAAGTCTATGTCAGGTTCATTCCCCCATAGCCTACAGTTTTCAAAAGCAGAAGGAAAAGTAATCCAGAATTAAAAAAAAAAAAAAAAAAAAAAAAAAAGTCCTGTTTCCAGAATGAAGTTCCCTGTCAGCCTGCCTTGGGCCTTAGGTGGAGAAGCAGAGATTAAAGAGTCAGTATTCTTTTTCATGTTTCATCTGCCAGTTTTGTGAATGTAGAAAGAGAACCAGTGGCTACAGCTAAGCACCCAACTGTGGTATTAAGTAGGAAGTGTGATTCTAGCACACCCTCCCTTACTTACACACACACTTCACTTTAGTAAATTCAAAAATAATTTTGGAGTTTCTAGCAGAAGGCGCCTGCTCTCCATTCTCCGCTGCCATTGATGAAGGTACCTCAAGGGGGTGAATGGCCGGCAGATGCGTCCTCCTACCGTCATTACGATAATGAAGCTCTTTGTTCAGCTGTGTGAATGTGAAGTGCAGAATCTCAGATGAGCTCACCATTTCCTATTTATTCTATACTTACCTGAATGCTCCAAGTATTGCCGCTTTTTTAATGCATATGCAAACCACTAAAATGTCCTTTTGTGAGACCCTTTGCTAAAAGACCGCTTTTGATATGTGTTCATCTCTTCTTCAAACTGAATTAGACTGCTTCCTTCTTTTTTAAGACACAACTAACTCACTATTTAGACTCTTTGGCTTTGATTTTGCAGAACAACCCAACAGGAAGAGACCATGTTCTCTTTTTTCCTCCATATTTCTGAAGGCAGACTTGTACTGATTTGTTTTGATTTACTAACAGAATTATATTCCTGCCACAGACACTGGCTTCTTTTATGTCCTTTCAGTCATCAGCCTATGTGTGTGGACCAAGTTTTCCCAAGGAAAACTGAAATCCCTCTGTTGGTAACTGTGTACAGGGCGGTGGATGTGTGCTTCAGCAAAAACGCTCAGCACACTTGGAGGAAGAATAATTATTCTCTTCAAGCAGCACATTTCTTATATGCCGACCACTAAGCTCAAACCAAGAGATGGGGCAACACTTTTAAAAGATGCTCAATAAAACTTAGCATCTAGTCTTTTGGAGGGACTGGGAGGAAATGTGTATTTGATATAAAAGGATGCAAATTTTGAAATGTTAAGTGCTCTGCAATTTTCTTTGGGTTGAACTGTATTTGCAGCTCCTTTCACAGGTGGGGTGGATGATGTTTGACTTTTTTTGTTTGTTTGTTGTCAGAGAGAGAGTTTTGCTACAGGGCATGTACGCTCACCAGAGAGACAGAGACAAAAAGCAAGAAATCACCCTCTCCCCTTCCAGAGAAGATGGCCACACCACAATCCTTTCTCCTCTCAGGATCTTGGGCAGGGAGACCAGCAGTTAGCGTAATGGCTATGTAGCTGGACTCCCATGTACTCGACCGCAGTTCGAGTCCCAGACCCGGTGGCTAAAACTCACGCCAGGCGCATGTGTGTGAGTGCCCAAGATCCCGAGAGGAGAATGGAAGAGAAGGGATTGTGGCATGGCCATCTTCCCTGGGGCCATGTGATTTCTCGCTTTCTGTCTCTCTGCCTTTCTCTGTCTTTCTTGTGAGCACACACGTCCTATAGCAAAAACCTCTCCAAAAAAAAGAGGATCTTGGGCACGCACGAACGCACAGGTGCCTGGCATGAGTTTTAAGCCGCTGGGTCCAGGACTCAACAGCAGTCTACTACGTGGGAGTCCAGCCACATAACCATTATGCTATCTGCTGGTCCCGGTGTTTTATTCATAATTGCCAAAGGGACACTTACTAGTGGTTTTCTAATTGTGAACAGAGCTGGAACAGTTCAACCAGGAGGATTTAAATCTGTCTCTCCTGTATTCTTCTCACAAGTGGGAGGTGGCCTCTGTCTTCTGAAGAGTAGAGTGTGTGACTCTAAAGCACCTTCAGCTTGGAGGGTGAGGTGATGCTGATGACAGCTTCTTGGTTTCCCTTCAAGCAAGAGCAGCCAAAAGCGATGGGTCACAGCATAGGCTTGAGAGGACTATTAGGAACACGTTCCTGTGTGGAGGCAGAGGCATTCACAGTTCGTCTGGTACCACTGAGGATTCTAAGTGACCTTTTGTAAAGGTATTCGTCCTCCTTATGCCTTCACGTTTACTTTATAAAACCTGAGAAGAAGCCATTTAAAAGTTTGAAAGCCTTAAGTAAAAATGAATTCCTTTAGCACAACTTTAAAGATGGAATTCTAGAGATGTTATGTGATCAGTGAATTCAATGAGAAATACAGACTAGTATACCCCACAATTTTAGACAGCAGCAAGTAAACTTTGGAATAAACCAAAGAGAAGATGTCAGATTATATGCCAGAAGTACTCAGACCATATCACATGGATGTGATATTAAATTACGATCCACAGAAATTTCCTTTCCCTCTGTTTCCTTCCATTTATAGTTTGTAGATATAAACATGCTCCTAGGCTCATTAGTTTGATGACCACCTATGTCTTTTGAAGAGTCTATTGACTATTTTTTAAGGACTTCCATATCAAGTAACTTACATTGTACTCATTTTTGTTTTGCCCTACAGAAGGAATTTTATGACACCGGTGATAGAAATATTCCCTAATTTCTTTCTACTACCTAAATGTAAAGCTTGAAAATAAAAACGACAGCTACTGGATTAAAGAGAATCAAAAAAGTTTTTCTATGTTTTTCAAGTTCTCTAATTTATTACACACTAAAAATCTCTTTCAAACTGGCACCAAGGTGGCTTTTCTTCTTGAGCTGATTAGGACCACATGAGCTCAGGAAAAGCTGTCAGATCCTGCCTCTAGCACAGCTGGAATGATCCAGCTGATTTGCCAGTATGATTTTTTTTTTCTCAAGAAAGTAGCTTCATCCCAAAGTTATAAATTTATATTCTGGAACCCCAAGCAAAAATTATTCCTTGTTCACCTTTGGAAAAGCAAATCTCCCTTGTAACTCCTTCATAGGCCTTTTTCTAAAAAGCAACGTGGGAAATACTTTGGTCAACATTTTATCATTCAGTAGGTGTTAACTTTGTGGCACATCTTTAGTTATCTAGATTCCCACTCACTTGTGGGGGTCTCATTCAGAAAATACTAATCCCCAGGAAAGAGTCTTATGGAAGGTCACACTCAGGTGCTTACCCTTTAAAGCCTCTGTGTGTCAGATGGCTCCAGGGAAGAGCTAGGGGCAGTCAAACCCATCTTCTGCAGCCCACTGTTGTGGGTTCCCGAACCTGCCACCTGCCACTGTGTGGAATTCTCCAGAGTAAGTGAAGTAGCTCCCTGATGCCCCAAGGAATCCCAAAGGGATTGCCTTCTTCTTTGATTCTTTTACAGCCACACTCCTTACATCAAAACCTTCCTGCCCTGCTTCTCTTTCATCTAGGTCTCTCTCTTTGCTAGAAGGCCTCTGTCCTGGGTAATAAAGAAAAGCTATATTAAAGTATTCAGAGGCCCTAATAAGTTAGTATATATCTTCTTAGGAAATGCAGATACATTTAAGCGGACCCAGAGTCATCCTGGCTTAACTCAAAAAGATGACACTGGATCAGTCATTTAACAAATAAGTCTTCCTGCCCCCTTCACTACACACACTTGACACCACCAGGGAGGCCGATGTTGTGCTGGCTATCCATCTCAGAATTGGGGTTTTGTTTAAGTATTATTGGGAAGGGGACGAAAGTGATCTTTATGTTGGATTCTGAAAGTTCCTGTTTTATAATTCCTTTCCTCTTTCTATACTCTGTATTCTGGGGATAGTTAGTTAGTTAAATTTTGCCTGCTTTTGATCAAATTCCATCCAGAGTCCCCAGGCTGGCCGGGCTGGTCTGGCTTGGCCTGCCATCTCAATGCCTCTCTTCAGTGTGATTCTAAAGAGGGGATTTTTAGGCCCCTTGCCTTTGTTAAAAATACTTTGACTGTTTGAAATTAACTCACTAGTCCAGATATGCAGCAGACAGAATTATAGTACAAACCACCGATTGGGGTGGTATACATTTTCTCTGAAAAAATAGTGGACAGAATTGCATAACCCACCATTCCGTCATTAAGAGTTAACCAGGCTGAGAGGATCTGAATAAAAGCACATCTTGTTGCATGCAACAGTGGTCTGACAGAAGTACTGTGTGGCGGAGTTAGTATTTTACTGCTTTCAGCCTCACCACCCGGTTTTGTAGCTTGGGAAGCCATGCATGCAGAATGGCAGAACTTACAATTGTCCACAAAAGAAAGTACAATGTCACCTGTGGAGCCTCACCACCCAGAGAGGATGACAGTTCCGGGCCTTCAAAATACCCTAAGCGTTGAATAGTTGCAGAACGGAACTTGCCACAATTTGAAACACTTGGCAAAGTGAGCCATTTTTATGCAACACTTAAGACATAATTATTAAATGTACTCACTACCCAGTTAGTGTATTGTGAGACAATAGGCAGAATGGAGAAAAGTGTTGAAATGTATAAGTTTATGGATATAGTAGGCAGAGGTTTGACTTTTGATCACTTTCAGAGCCAGAAAGAGTAGCTCACAACACAATCAGAAAAGCTTCAATGGCCTTAAACACAGCTCTTTTCCAAAGTGACTTCCCTTTATGTATCCACTTCCCCCTCCCCATCCAAAAAAAAAATCAAAATGTACTTCATGAAACTATTGTATATGAAGCACTTATTAGCCGTAATTAAATGGACAATATGAATTTACTACGTCTTTAGGACTCTGGCTTGTTCTGGTTTAGAGCAAGATGATTAATGCAAATACATATTACTTGAGATAACCATTTAGCAGCTAATTTAGCCAAATTTATTACAGCAGTTAGAGGTTTTTCATTTTAGCAGACGGAGACAAGGACATGCCAAAAGTGGGCGGCGTAGACGAGTGCACACTGCCCTCTAGTGGCCAGCTTGCTGGTGGCTTTGGGGGGGGGGTGCAGAATTACTGCGATCCGTGTCCAAGTAATAACAGCAGGTTTTGCACATTTCCGGCATCCTTTTAAGCCATTCCCATCTACAGCACTTTATTTCAGGGGATGATTTACTGCACATTCCCCTTTTACTAGTTCAGGAGTACCCAGATACAAATCAAATCAATTTCAACTTGGCAAGATTTTGGTTAAAGTATCATTTTTAACATCTGCATTTTAAAGCTCTCTTTCAGTGGGTATTTAATGGCTCCGTTTCACATTACTGATTGTTTTTACTTGTTCCTTCATTTTGGGCCATATTTCAGAATCTGTGTGGAGCTGTCACTCTGTTTGGCTCTAGCCACGTTAATTCTATGCCTCTCACAGGCCAGTGTTTCTCTCTGACTCGGGGAATTTATTCTGTTCCAATCTTCAGCAAAGTCTCACCAGAATTTCCCCTCACTGACCAATGTAAATTTAGTTCATCCAAGGACTATAAATTCTGTTAGACAAGATCAGAAGGAACAGACGATGCTGGTTGATATTGATGCTCGCAACTGAGGAAACATGCTCAAAGACAGACCAGAAAAGCATCTTCAGATGCATTCGAATATACAAAAACTGAAAGAGGTCTACCTCAAAGTTATGAATAAATCACATACAAATTTGCCCTTCTTACCCTCTGACATCAAGCCCATTGACAACATCCACACTGCATTAGGTGTTCTTTGAGCCAAAAAGATTTGTAGTCCTTCTGTTCTTCCTTTCACACCATGCCTGCCCAAAATGGAATAAAGTCTAGCTACAAATGCCAACAACCCTCGCTCCAGAGCTGCCGCTTCACTGGATTGTTGATGTCATCTGTCCTACTAATGGCACTCTGTGTCGGGCATATAGAGGAGCATCCCTGGCTTTGTGCAGACCTCCCATTGTTAGGCTCGAGGTTTTGCAGAGGTGATCATCGCCTGGTTTCAGTCCTAATGTGTTTTGTTTCTTCCCCAGTGCTGAATAAAGGTCAGTGTGTGACGAAGTACTATCGCTGGATGCAGAAGAATGGAGGATATATTTGGATACAGTCTAGCGCCACCATAGCCATTAATGCCAAGAATGCAAATGAAAAGAATATCATCTGGGTGAATTATCTTCTTAGGTATATTTTCTAATTCTTTTTTTTTTATTTCAGTCTCAGTTATAAAATATGCAGCCCTTTGGTTAAGAGCTGACATGTTGTGAGTACTACCTTTGACAGTGTGGAATTACATGGAAATTCTACTCTTTCCATAAGATGCAAAGAAATGCGAGAAGATCAGACTGTTGGAAGGGAAGATTTACAACATTTTCAGGAATGCTTGATCTGTCAACATTTGTGAGCTCTGCAGAAGGTGCTTGGGACAACAAATAATAATAATAATGATAATAATAAAGAACTTCTGCTTATAGCTGAAACATTTGAAAAGCACCTCCATATCCCTAGTACACACACACCTCACACACTCCATTCCTTCTGAAAATGAGGATGGGAGGAAAGCAGCAGAGTGCGTTATATTCCCTTCATATTTCAACCCTTTGACACCCTCACTATATTATATAAGTTCTGATTCCCTGTGCATTAAAGTTGGATAAACAAAGTAGTTGCCTTGCCAGAACCAAGACAAACTCAGTGTAAAAATGGAAGCAGTCATTTTTTGCCAACCGGTCTGTGACCTTAAAACAAGTCCTACTGGTCATGAAATGTGTCCTGAAATATATTTCCATAAATGAATCCAAATCCAACTGCTTCCTAAATTCTGGTATAATTCTCTCCTTCCTCATTTACTTTCTGTCTTTGGGGTCAAACTAGAAGTAACCCAGACCAATGGACTGGGTGACCATAGTTTGGGGACAAGCTTTCTGGAAGGTTCTCTACCATTCTTGTCTTGAAGTTTTCACAGTCCTCAGCCTGGCTCCCTCCCACCACCTTTATGCCAGGTGTTGGCTTCTCTTAGCCTAAAGCCACCAAGCACTTCCCATGTGGTCTGAGTAGGAAAACTTCCAGTAGGTCTTATGAATGGAAGTTGGTGCCCTTTGGCTGATAATTTAGACAGGGAGTACCTGAACCCCATTCTTCTTTCAGACAGCCAAATGTAACTGAGCTGCTAACAACCATGGCTCATCAGCACACTGGCCCTTCAGAGTGCTTCACGTACCTTGGTGATGACTTGGAGGCATGAATGTGCTTGCTACCAACAGCATATCAATCAGACACTAATGATTATTGCTCTAGAGAGGGCCTTAATGTGCACCACTTAACAGAGTCTTCATTTATCTACTTTTCTTTTTCCTTTTTTGACCTCTTCTGCTCTACATTAAATCTCTCGAAAGGTAAAAGTATGTGTATTTAATGTGGCTTTCTCCCAGGCTTGAATTTTATGTGAACTATCTCCCCTGTGTTCGTGATATGCTTAAGATGGGTTCTAGTATCAAGGAATCCTTTTACATCAAGTTTTATGGAACAATGACTGTATGTGATGCAAAAGGTTATAAAAACTCATATCCAGAGAATAGAATAAAATATTGGGCACTGACATTATTTTACTAGGCAAAAATGGTGCCATGCCAAGGAGACCCATTGCTATTAGAAATTAAACACTGGTAACAAAGACACCATAAGCTAAAAAAAGTCTGTCTCCCATGTGGATATAATGTAGGGCACTGAAGTCATCCGTGTGGTTGTTAATCCCGTTACATGCAATGTTTTCCTTTCTGGATCTTTCTTACTGCTTCATCAGCCTCATGATGCCTTCCTCTGCCCTCAAATGGAGAAGTCGACCTATGCACTTTGGGATCAGCGTCATTGATCTAGCCTAGGACTGAACTGTACAAGCTCAGGAACATTTGGTGATTCTGTTCTGTTGAATTCCATATGGATAGGAAAGAAGCTATTTGTGCATCAAAAACCAGTCTTCAGGTTCAAGAGCCTTAATCTCAGATGTGGTCGACCTGTTTCAGCTGACCTACAAATCCATGATAAGGTCAACAATAAAAGTGAAAGTGGAAAGACAAGGGCCCTGTGAACCCCCATGGCATTTGGGGCAAAGGAGACTATTGTAGATGGGCATTAGCAGAAGGAACTACTAAGCAAGACCCTCATTGTTGTCATTTCTGTAGGCTAGAGAGAAAAACCATGTGGTCTTGGCCAAAGAGCAACAATTGAAGTTTGGTTTTCTTGTCTTTTGTTCTTCTCTGAGCAATGCTTTTATATCACTTCTTCCTTCCCAGAATCCTTTGTATCTGAGCCCCATCCAATCTAGTCCTCCCTGTTTTGAAATTTGCTCCTGTAGAGAATATTCTTCCCATTCCTCCACAGTGCTTATTAGAATTACAGATTCTTAGAAAATTCAGACTAAACATGTGCTAAGTACACCTCCCTGCCATTAGTCTCATGATTATCTAGAGAAAGTTTTACTGCTGAAGCTAATTCATACTAAGGAGTAAATGCCTGATAATCCATCTTAGCGAATTAACCCTCCCAAGGACATTTGCAGTTTTAGAGTAGTCACTAATTCAGTGACTTTTTTAATACAGGACTTTTGCCAGAGATTAGCAAATGAGTCAGAATCATCATTAAGTATCTGCCTGATTGGCCATCACAGAAGGATAGAAGAGGTATTTCCTATTTTGAGGAGGAGACTTTCCTGAGCCTTCAAATTATAGTAGCCTACACTGCTCATTCATCAGGCTGGCCTTGGAGTAGCATTTCCAGAAGACAGCTAGCTCAAAATGACCAGACATGCTCTCTTGTCTAGAAGAGGCATATTTCTGAATTAAAAGTAGAACTAAAATTAAGCACGTTTGTGCAAATGGGGTTCCATCCATTCTGTTAGGGGCTCTCACACTGGGCCTCTCCCCACTGCAATCAGAGTTCCAGCTAACAAGCCACAGGTGTACACCACATGAGCAGAGGAAAATGTGATTGTAATGGGTGTGTTGACAGTTCAGTAGCCCTAATCCATGCATCCCAAGGTGCACCTGTGCATCTGTCAAGTCGTTAGGCACCGAGGGCTTTGCCCCCCACCAGTAACTTTGGCGCCATCAGAACAGCTGAGAAGCGACATCAAGGGGCCAAGACAAGGGAATGAAGCAATGGACTCATTAGGAGCCCAAGAGAAGATGGGGCACCCTGGGAGGTCTGGGAATGAGTCCTTGAGAGTACTTCTCATCCTCCCCTCCCCCAGGTGTTATCCTGGGAGGAATGTCAAGCAGCACAGCTCCCCAGTCCCCAGTGGTACATGATTATTTAAAAGCTTTTTTGTGGCTTTCATGTAGCATTTGGGTATTCAGTCCTTGTAGCAGGGTGCACCTGTCCCCTGGCACATGAACTCTAAGCTTCCGTAAAATCCTGTGAAGAGCTGAGAAATGATTTCATGGTTAGTTTTCTGAACTTTCTAAACTCCAGAAGTTTGGGATAAGGCAGTAGGGGAGGATGGTCTAAAGCAAACCATGCAGATGGGTGTCCACATTCCTGATGAGTAAATACCTCCTTCCCCACAGTAATCCCGAGTACAAGGACACGCCAATGGACATCGCTCAACTGCCCCATCTGCCGGAGAAAACATCCGAATCCTCGGAGACATCTGACTCTGAGTCAGACTCTAAAGACACCTCAGGTATTACAGGTATTACTCTTCTCCATATTCTGCAGTTACCACTTGCCTTTCCAAACTCAAGGGGTGGGCAGCGACCAAAGGCAGATTTTCTACATAGACACATGTCACAGCAAGTTATTACCGAGTCTCTCTCTCCACACACACGAACGTGTGTTTGTACACCACCACATATATATACAGGGGCCTTCAGAAAGCTTGTATACAGGGCCAGCCTCAGGCTCAGATCCTCCTAGCCGACTCGAAGACATGTTAGATGCACATGGGAAAGTCCTGAAGAGTTGGAGGGCAGGGGAAGGGGATCACAGCTTGAGATCCTGCTGAAGATGCTTCTCTCTCTTTCTCTCTCTCTCTCTCCCCTCCCACTCCCATGTGCAGGCGCACATGCTTGCTATCAAAAAAGAAAAAATAATCCATGGAAAATGTATATTATGAAAAACTGCAAAAATTTTTTGGACCAAAATTAACTCATACTTGGATTTCATTTTTCCATTAACTTTTGAAGTCCTCTTTCATGTACATACATGTGTGTGTATATAAATACACACGTGTAGTGCACATATATATGTATGTGCACATATGTAAGCATACATACCTATATAAATATAGACTTATGTACGTTACAGTGTACAAATGTATATACATAATTATACAGAAAGAGAGACTAACTTAGCAGTCACTTGGTGCAGACTTCCACTGGTTGCACCAAAGGAGACCTACTCCATGCCTAGCCAGTTCTGGCCTCTGAACTGGAAGCCTGTAGTGAGGCGAACTCTACAGGCACCAAGACAGTCTGTGACTTCGAGCCCTAAATATTCACATCCTTACTGAACTGGGACCGCCTGGAAAGTAGGATCCTCAGTCATGATGGCATATACCGCTAAGATGCTCTTGCTCCACAGGCTGGGATCACAAGGGGGACCCAGGTTCAAGTCCCAGTCCAACCTAGAGACCAGGCATGCACCTGTTATCCCAGTGATTCAGGAAGCTCAGGGAAGAGAATTGCAACATAGCAAGACCCTATCTTCTAAAAAATAATATAATAAAATAAAGTGGGAAAATCAGTTTATGCCCTTTTCGGGACATGAGACCGTTAGTTTTTGTTGTTGTTGTTGTTGTTGTTTTTCCGAATTATGAAAGCATGAACCAGGCCATGCTTTTCCATTTCTGTTTATTTTGGGAAGTTGATTTCTTGAGTAGTTTTTTGGGATACAGAAAAGTTAATCTTTTAAAAAATTTTCTCTAGGATCCCTATATACATAGGACCAGGGAGCACAGAACTAATAAGATTTACAACTGCAAAAATTCCTAAGCCTCTTCTATTGCAGCCTCTTCTGCTTCAGAAGGGGAAGTGAAGACCAGAGAAGCTACATGATTTGCTAACATTCTGCCCCAGGCTGCTTTTCAGAAGTGATCAGGCAAAGCTACAAAATCACCATCATCCCTAAGTCTTCTGAGGTTGTGTTACTGGGAAAGTCTACCGTCCCTAAAATGTGACAGGTGGCTAGGGTTCCCCACCACCACCACCACCACCTCATTCCCATCGTTAGGGTGTCTGATCTCCAGCACCGTAAACACAGACCCCTCTCAGCCAGACCCAGCTTCAGGGAATCCTCAGACATCTGACTCTCAGTTACACTCCAAGACACATCAGGTGTCTTTCAAAGTCTTCCACCTTTATAAAGAATAGGTTGTTTCTGTGCCCTTTCTTTAGACAATGCACAACAGTGAACAAAACAGACTTGCCCTCATGGACCTATACTTAGTAGGGGGGATAGAAGTAAATAAAAACACACAAAAAAGATACATAGTCACGTGGTATGTGCTATGGAGAAAAACAAGAAATAGAGTGCAGTTTTCAATCATGAACATTCACCAGTGGAAGGTGCAGACTTTAGAAAGTCACCTCACATACCATCCTTCCTCTGTGCCACCCACATCTTATTCCAAGTCATTTAAGTGCCTTCCTGAGTATCTTTGCAGGACATCTCAAACTTTGATGTGCCTAAGAATCCCCTGGGGATGTTGTTCACATGTAGACTCTGAGTGTAGGTCTGAGAGGGGCCTGAGATGCTGCATTTGTAACAGGTGCCAGGTGATGCCAGCGGGGCTGGTCCCATGGCCAGCATTTTGAATAGCCGTCCAGCTGACCTAGGTCCTCGACAGAGAGGAAGCCCAGTCTGTAAGTCACCAGAAGGTGGAGAAGCTAGTGGTGAGCACAAGACATGTCCTTGCTGTCCCCACCTCCCCGCAGGTGAGAGGCTACTTCTGTCCTGCTAACGTGGTGTTGTCTCTCTCCTCTCTCTGTCTCCACCCCTGCCACTCCGGCCACGGGCCCCACACAGAGGACAATGACAACTCTAAGTCTGACGAGAAAGGGAATCAGTCCGAGAACAGTGAAGACCCAGAACCGGACCGGAAGAAGTCAGGCAATGCGTGCGACAACGACATGAACTGCAACGACGATGGCCACAGCTCCAGCAACCCAGACAGCCGCGACAGCGACGACAGCTTCGAACACTCGGACTTTGAGAACCCCAAGGCAGGTGAGGACGGCTTCGGCGCGCTGGGCCCGATGCAGATCAAGGTGGAGCGCTACGTGGAGAGCGAGTCGGACCTGCGGCTGCAGAACTGCGAGTCGCTCACGTCCGACAGCGCCTCGGACAGCGCGGGGGAGGCGGGCGCGCAGGCCTCCAGCAAGCACCAGAAGCGCAAGAAGCGGCGGAAACGACAGAAGGGCGGCAGCGCCAGCCGTCGGCGCCTGTCCAGCGCGTCTAGCCCCGGCGGCCTGGACGCGGGCCTGGTGGAGCCCCCGCGGCTGCTGTCCTCCCCCAACAGTGCCTCGGTGCTCAAGATCAAGACGGAGATCTCGGAACCCATCAACTTCGACAACGACAGCAGCATCTGGAACTACCCGCCCAACCGGGAGATCTCCAGGAATGAGTCTCCCTACAGTATGACCAAGCCCCCCAGCTCCGAGCACTTTCCGTCCCCGCAGGGCGGCGGGGGTGGTGGTGGCCTGCACGTGGCCATCCCTGACTCGGTCCTCACCCCGCCCGGCACCGACGGTGCGGCCACCCGCAAGACTCAGTTCAGCGCCTCGGCCACAGCAGCCTTGGCCCCTGTCGCCTCCGACCCGCTGTCGCCCCCACTTTCTGCGTCCCCACGGGACAAGCACCCCGGGGGTGGCGGCGGAGGCAGCGGGGGCAGCGCGGGCCCCAGCGCGTCCAACTCCTTGCTATACACTGGGGACCTGGAGGCGCTGCAGAGGTTGCAGGCAGGCAACGTCGTGCTCCCGCTGGTGCACCGGGTGACCGGGACCCTGGCCGCCACCAGCACGGCCGCGCAAAGGGTCTACACCACGGGCACCATCCGCTACGCACCAGCCGAGGTGACCCTGGCCATGCAGGGCAACCTGCTGCCCAACGCGCACGCTGTTAACTTCGTGGACGTTAACAGCCCCGGCTTCGGCCTCGACCCCAAGACGCCCATGGAGATGCTCTACCACCACGTGCACCGGCTCAACATGTCGGGACCCTTCGGCGGCGCGGTGAGCGCGGCCAGCCTGACGCAGATGCCCGCCGGCAACGTGTTCACCACCGCCGAGGGACTCTTCTCCACGCTGCCCTTCCCCGTCTACAGCAACGGCATCCACGCGGCACAGACTCTGGAGCGCAAGGAGGACTGAGGCGCTGCCCAGTGTGGGCAGGGGTCCGCTCGGAGGCATCGTTGGCGTTTTCGTTTAGACCTTTAATTCTAGCACTTTGAATTCGAGCAGGTCAGCATCTTCTCTCAACACGACGGTCCCCACCCCATCCCCTCTTTCTTTAACTTGGCTTATTCTTTCTTGTAAAGATATGTTTATTTTTTGCCTTCAGAGGGTCAGATGACCAGTTGCCTGCCATTTTGTCTTCTTCTAAGATGTGTGTTGGGTTCTTTTGCTTTCCTTTGCATCTTTATTAAGATGTCTTTAATGTGTATAGGCCTCTGCCATAGAATACTCAGTCTTGTGGTCAAGAGATTTCTCAAGTGACAACCGTTGGGTTTTCTTCATAAAGATCTTGATATGATCAAGATGGAAAAAGACAAGCATAAACAATGTGCCCTGTTTGACTAAGTCAAATGAAATGGGGTGATTTTTTTTGGTTCTGTTCCTAATTCCTTTACAAATAGGGGAATAGTATTTTAGAATTTTATGCAGAATTTAATTCTCTTTTTATGGTTAAGATTTTAAGATTTTCTTACTTGCACATAAAAATAATTTGGGTTCTTAAACTTAATTTCTGGCCTGTGACTAGAATGTTTTAAAAAAAAGTTGGACTAAATGTTAATTACTGAAACATTAACTTAATTTCTAAAACCATGGTGCTATCATTTATTAATCTGTAATGTCTTCATACAAAATGCAGCTCCTGGGCTGGGTTTGGGGGGGAAAAATGTGTTCTGTCCTGGTCTGGAGTCCGTTGCTGCAGTTTCCTTGGTTAGTTAAGACAAAGCCCTCATTAACATTTGCTGCAGGACTTAAAATGTTTTACCTCCCAACTAACAAACATAGCCTCACATTAAATTTAATGGGTCAGTAAAGCTCTTTTTAAAGGGGCTTTTGGAAAACTCAATCAAACTGATTTGAGGAGCAGTTTAGGTACATATTGCCTTTTGTTGAGCTTTTTTTCTTCTTACTCAGTCTAACTGAGGCTAATTTTTCAACTTCAATTAACACTTTGGAGTAAAAGAAGGAAAACTATTTAACATGGTTTTGGGTTTTGGTTTTTTTTTTTTTTTTTTTTTTTTTTTCATTTCGGCAATAAACAACAAAAAAAAAGACAAAAAACAAACAAAAAAAAGGCAAAAAAAAAAAAAAAAAGGAAGGTTGTACCGGGGGGGACTGATTTGATTTGATGGAATTTCTTTTCCTTTGGTTCTTATTTCTGGGTGAAACCAATAAGTTTTAAAACTAAAGAATGGGTTAATAAGCTTGAGACAGATAACTGCAACTGAAAACTGCACATTAAGTAAAAAAAAAGAAAAAGAAAAAAGAAAAAGAAAAAAAATAATCCTATTTTGTCTTTGTTGCCAGAAATCAGTGTGGTGTCAAACACTCCAAATGACTGTCAAGTATAAATTCTTCTTCCACTTCATTTTTGGCAGCTGTTTAAGGCATCTAATAACAGATGTGAGAACTGTAATGTGTACAATGTGTACGTGTCTTTGGCTGTCAGTCCCATTGCAGTTTCAATGTGTGTTTCTATATGCAGTATATACTAAGCTAATGTAGTTGTTTTGTCCTTTGTCTTCTCTGTGCTCTATCTCTAGTCCGGAGTGGTACAGTCCCATTCCTGCAGTCCTAGTGAATCAGTGATTCTTGGGGGTTAGTGGTTTTTGTGTGGTGGCCTTCCTCTGTAACGTCACCCTATGCTGCTCTACTGTCTGTGAATCTTCCGTTTTACTTTTTGAAATTCCTTCCGTTTGACTTTTTGAAATTCCTTCTGTTGCTTTGCTGGTGTATATTCCCCCCACCCCTTTCTTTCCCTCCCTTTCTTGTCTCCCCTATCCCTCTTCTTTCCTTCCCCCCCAGCTCCAAAATCTTTTTCATTCTCAGAGATAAAAAGACTCTTAACTAGCTCAAGGTTAATGGAGCCATTTTTTCCACAATGGAATTCTGGGTATGACTCTCTCTTCTGGAGTGCAACATGAAGCACTGAAGAATAATGCTCAGATATATTAAATAAATCGATGCCATATAGCCTCAGTTGTTAACATTCCCAGAGTCCCTTGTGCTCTACCTATAAGCAGTGGGTGCTTTTCTTTGGTTTCCTTTCAGGTTGGCTGATGGAGCAATATATATAAAGCAATTACCAGTGAGACAGAAAATTATTTCAAAGGTCAACCAACATTTTTGAAAAACAAAGTGGGAGGGGGTAATGGAATATAGAACTGTCATATATATTTGTTTATTCGTGCAATGCTAATATAGTAACTCGGCTGTCCTTTGAATATCACTGTGTTGAGTAGATTCCTCTAGGACCTTTGATTCTGTGAGTTGGGCCCAAAGCATGGTGGAGTCGTGACAAAAAGAAGTTAAACGCCAGAAGTTTTAATCGTGAGCCTACTCAAAGGATTTAAGTAGGTTTAGAAGGTGAAGAAGGTCGATCAAGAAATTTAAAGATTAATTTTGGAAGCTCTACTCTAGCTATCGAACAATCAAAGGAATGCACCTATCAGCTACAAAGAACAGCTAGACAGCTGTTTTTTTTTTTCTTTTATAAATGTTTCTGTGTTGTGTCAAAATGATTTCTGGTGATTTAAACTAACAGATAATCACAGCTGCTGTCTAAATCCATAGTGTTAATAATTACAAAATGAAAAAAAAAAAAACACTTCATTACCTGTGAAGACTGTGTCTGTGTTTTTAACTATTTCTTGTACAAATATATGAAAACTTTTATGAGGAGACTGGTGCCAAGTAGCTGAATAATGGGGAAAGGGATATTCTGTTCGTAAAAACCTTAGCAGTGTTACCAACTCTACGATATATATATAAAAAAAAAAATAATTAAAACGTTACAAAGCGACAGCTATGGTACATTTGTTTTGTGTGAAGCTAACCGGACCTAACTTCCTGAGTGCCTGGCTTATTTTGAAACATTTTTTTTCATTGACCATTGATAATGCTGCAAATCAGAAATGTACATACTTCATTTACAACAGGGTTCTTTTTATACTTTTGTAGATTCTCATACATGTCACATACATGGTTGTCTTTATGTAACTTAATTTTTTCATCCGCAGGTGCCATTTTCATAATAAACTTCTCTTGGATTTGTTACTATCTGGCATCATTTCTTTTACATGTAACCATCCTAACTAATGAATGCTGGTAGTATTTGTTTAAGCAGGTACCTTGGTCATTCTTCTTGATTTTATAAAAAAAAGTTAAACAAAATTTTAAATGCATCCATATTTTGCTAGTTTTGGAAAAAAAATACATAGCTTGTGTACTGATGAGGCTGACAAGGCACAGATTAAGATGCTAATCCAAATACTACACCAAACTTGCCACCATCCTAAATTTTCAGCTCCCCCAACTCATTGTCATACTGAGCATTACTATGCACATTATCAAAGCTGACGATGGCCTGCGACATTAACCACTAAGGAAAGCGTGCATTTTGTCTTGATTAATGCACAGTGAGTGATGACAGTTTTCATACATTAATCATTTAAAATGCACTCGATATTTTCATTTATTACAATCTATAATGTATAACCAACTGTTCCATTGCTTATATCTTCTCTTTATACTAAATATGTATTCTCTTTCTCCAGACAAACTGAGTAAATCGTGGTTGGGCTGTGGCATGGTTAGGCCAGCATTCGGCTATCACATTTTAAAGCAGGTCTACTAGACACTCTTTTTTTAAAAAAAATAAAATAAAAAACTGTCAAGCGTTATCTCAAAGTTAAAGACAAGGTGAGTCACCTATTGTTAAGTCTGGCTCTCCAGAAAATGAAGAGGTATGAAAAGGTTGAGCTGGAGGAAATAAAAATAAAAGACAGGGCCATCCCCCTAGACTAGTGGTTAAGGGAGCCAGGGCCAAGTCCCATATGGCCAACTGGGGTTCAAGTCTTTGCCCCAGGGGCTTGAAAAGCACACTAGGTGCATGTGTGCCTCAAATCCTGACAGGATGGGGAGGTGAAGGAAAAGGGATTGTGGCATGACCGCACCCCCCTGTGGGGGCTGCTTTCTCCCTCTCCTGATTTCTCTGTCTCTGGTGAGTGCCCATATACTATGGCAATTAAAAAAAATTTTTTTTAAGTCAAAACACTTGTCCAAAAGCTACCAGTGATACTAAATATTATTTCTTACTTTACATCTTTAATATTTGCCAGTTTGGGTTTTTGGTTTTCGTTTTGTTTTTTACTAATGAAGAGATGCTCTAGGCTGACAGAGATGCAAGTGTGGTTAGACTTATGGGATCCTAGATTTCTCTATGCCTCATATAGGTCCTTGAAGTAAGTTCCTAAAGACAGAGGCCCAGGTGCAGTGCTGCAGACAGTAGGGGGAATGCTGGAGATCACGTTGAAAGGTTCCAGGTTCATGTCCTATGTCTACCTCAGTGCACTGGGAGCACCAGTGATCTTGGTCCACTACAGGTCTCCTGAGAGGACTGTCCTATGAATCAGTCGAGTGTGCTTTCCCTGCACTCCCCCTCAGGAAATAAATAAGTACACTTTACAAATATATATGCCAGCAGGTGGCATGGTAGTTAAGGCACTAGATCCCACATGGTCAACTCTACCATTCTAGTTTCAGATCCAGCAGCTTGAAAAACAAAACAAAACAAAAAAACAAAACAAAACAAATACTCCAGGTGTGTGTACATGCATGCAAAAAAATCTTAAGAGGAGAATAGAGGACAAAGGGTTGCAGCATGGCCATCCCCCTCAGAGGGTGAGTTCTCAATTGCCCTGTCTTTCTCCAGCAAGAGTATGTACTCAACAGCAAAAAATCTAAAAATAAATAATAAAATAAAAACAATACCTATGTACATATATCATTCCCTTTTGCTCTTTAGAGTCAGAAGAAACAGTATAACAATATTGAGAAGTCGAAAACTGTTGATGCTAGAAACACAGTCCTAAATGGAGGGTGGGGAGTGATGCAGTCAGCCTACACCAGGCAGTCTGCCTGGTGAGCCTTGATGGAACTGAATGTGAGCTGTGGCTTTCAGAGCTTTGCATGTGGTAAGGGACTTACCAAGGCAGAAGGGCAATTGTATGTGTGGGATTGAATTATGCTGTTGGTCAGCCTTAACTCTTCACTTCTGGACATCCCCTCAGTCCTATGATACAGAGATAGTTTTCCAAAGTGGCTACACTGTTTTATACCCTCACTAGCAATGTATGATTGTCCCAAATTCTCCACATTATTGCCACATACTTTGATTGTCATAACCGTCCTGGAAACAGTCTTTCATTGTGGTTTTGAATTGCATGTCCCTAATGACTAATGATGCAGAATATCTCTTCGTGCAGTTATGAATGAGGGTTAAAATAGACATGGTGACGATGGGTGAATTAACATCCTCACAGTATTTGGAGCTTCTGCAGTAAAAGTGGTGGAAATCCTGGATTTTTACCCAGGTTTAAGACTTCCTTAGCACCAACGAGTCCTTTGTGTGTATCCTTAATGCTAAAATAGATCACTAATGGAGTAAAAATCATCTCACAGGCAGAAAGAAAGAGTGAGCTCTGGGCTCAGACCCATTCATAACCAGGAAGCCCTGCTACATCCCCAGGGCTGGCAGCCACGCCAGGGCCCTGAGCTCACCAGACATACAGGAGGCTCTCCCTTGCCAGGCTGGTGACGAGTCCATTTGTCAAGGCTCAAGGTTGCAGGTGACGTGCAGAACAGGGGTCCGCAGCCAGCCCTCTGCCCCTCTGCCTTTCTCCCTCTCAGCTGATACTGATTCTAGATAATTTGGCAATGAGAAACAAGAAAAAAATTTAAATTGAAGCAGCATGTAGGACAAGAGGAAAGATATGCATTCAGTTTAGCATAAAAAAAAACTGATTTTAATCCTGTGGACCTATGATTCTAATGTATCTCTGCCTACTTCTGGATGAAGTGTATTTATATTGAGAATGTTTAAAGCAATTTGAAATAAACTCAGCCTTTGTATTGTACTGAAGGTAGGAGAGATCACATGTACTGTGTAAAGCCCAGAAGATAGTCTGTCTGAGCCAAGATTATCATGTAGTTTCAAAAAGTAGAAAGAGTGAGGGACTTGGGAGAGAAGGAAGAATCCCTTTGCCAACACTTCATAACAGGTAGTGACAAGGAGACAAACTTTGTCCTTGAGCATAATTCTCAAAGACTGATGACAACAGCAGACTTAAGAAACTCTTCTGGGACCTACAGTAAGGGAGTACTCTCAGTAGGTACAGTATCTGTCTCTTCTAGGAAGCCATTAGAAAGAAAGGAGGTTGACCTGGTAAACTCCCCACAGACATGAATCATGGCTTATTCATTTTCATGCTGCACCCCCCTGACCCCCTGCCTAGCTCAGTGATTTACAACAGTGTTGACTCAATAAGGATCTGATGGATAGTGAGGGATGAAAACATGAAGAAAAAAAAAGAAAGAAAGAAACATAACTTCTCAAAAGACAGAGATTCCCTTGGAAATGTCCATGTGGTTTGGCAGGGCGGCTTGAGCTTTTAATCAAGGTAGGAATGCTAAAAATGGATAAAATATCAAGTTCATTCATTCCT
>NW_006159844.1:6856569-6857511 GCF_000334495.1 Tupaia belangeri chinensis | reverse complement strand
GCTTTCTTGAGTAGTCCATACGGTTGGCACAGTCGGCCATTGATAAATGTTGGCAAGTGGAGGAGAGTGGGTACATGTCTACAATTCTACCTACTCTGTATACAGCAATAGACTGTGTAAAGCAAAAAGATGACAAAGAAAGAATCCAAGCAGTTGGCAGTTGACCTCGTAGACTAGGACACCATATCTCATGGACAGCTAAGCAAATGGATCTTAGATTCACAAGTACCACTTAACAGTGTGTGCTCACAGATGAGCACCAAGCTGTGTAAACACAATAGTCATCCAGAGAATCTTAGCAACTGAGAGTGGCCCTCTCATATAGATATCACATTTCCTTAATAATTCTATTGCTGAGGATCTAACCCACTGTTGGGTAGTTACAATTTTTAGATAGTTATCATCTCAGCCCTGGAATTAAATGGACTACAGCTAAGCCCTCTTCCATCAGAGTGGTCTTCAAAGATGTGAAGATGGATGTCACAGTTCCCATTATTGCTGACCAAATGTCATTTGTTCTTTGAATTGTTCTTCTAACAATGCTGTGGCAGAATCCTACACCACCCTAGTCACCCTCATCTGAATGCACTAGAACTGGTCAAGGCCTCTGTTCTGGTTTCCGAGGGCTGCCTTATTACCACAACTGGGGGGGCTTAAAACAACAGAAATGTATCTTCTCACTGCTGTAGAGGCCAGAAGTCTGGAATCAAGGTGCCAGCAAGACTGGTTCTTAAGAGAAGCTCTGCGGCAGGGTCTGATCCTTGCCTCTCCCTCAGCTCCTGGCAGTCACTGGCAGTGCTTGATGTTCTCAGCTTGAAGATGACGTTCCTCAGCTGCCGTTCCTTAGCTTGGAGATGTGCCACTCTAATCTCTGCTCCCATTGCCATGTGGCCATCTCCCCGTGTGTCTCTGTCTTCACACAGAATTTTCTCCAACTGTGTC
>NW_006159844.1:6846050-6855781 GCF_000334495.1 Tupaia belangeri chinensis | reverse complement strand
CTTTATAAGGACAGCAATCATGTTAGATTAAGGACCCTCCTGACTCCAGTAGGCCCTCATCTTAATTAATTACATCTGCAACAAACTTACCATGAGAAGGAAGTGGAAATGAGGTGACATGCTGAGGAACTGGGGGTTAGAATTTCAACTTTTGGAGGGAGACAACTCAACTCATAACAGCCCCTATTAAAATGTGGAACTTTGGGTCAATCACATAGCTCCAGATGTGACCTGGTGCCTGCATGGAACGGCAAATATTTAGAGACAGGATAATCAAGAACATGGAACTGGGTTTGCCCAACCACTTTGTAAAACTTTATCTTTCTTTTCAGTGTTCAAGAGTCAGAAGATACAGTATAACAAGATCAAGAAGTCAAAAATTAATAAAGCAGAAGCCAGCAGGTGCCATGGTGGTTAAGGCACTGGACTCACACAACCAACTGTGGTTCAAGTCCTGGACCTAGCAACTTGCTTTCCTATTTTCCATCTCTCTCTGGTCAAATTTTAAAATAATGATGACAAATAAAATTAAATGCTTTTTTTTTTCATTGATAAAGTGAGGTACCATCAGATGGCATAACGGTTACGTCACTGGACTCCCACACAGTCCACTGCAGTTTGAGTCCAGTGGCTTGAACTCATGCCGGGTGCATGTGCATGCATGCCCAAAATCCTGAGAGGAAAATGGAGAAGAGATTGCAGCATGGCTACCTCCCTCCCACCCAGGAGAGGAGGTGATTTCTTGCTTTCTGTCTCTGTCTCTCTTGGTCTCTCCAGCAAGTACATGCACCCTATAACAAAAATCTCTCTCTTAAAATAAAAAAAGAAAGAAAGAAGAAAGAAAGAAAGAGAGAGAGAGAGAAAGAAAGAAAGAGAGAGAGAGAGAGAGAGAGAGAGAGAGAGAGAAAGAAAGAAAGAAAGAAAGAAAGAAAGAAAGAAAGAAAGAAAGAAAGAAAGAAAGAAAAAACTAAAATGAAGAACTTGGACCTGGACTAAGGGTGGCAGGTAGGGCAGCCAGCTCACTCAAGGCACTCTGTCTGGTAGGCACTGATGACACTAGATCAGTGCTTACCATCACAGCTAACATGAGCAGGAAATGGACTAAAGTCCCACTGCATCTCTTGCTCAGCTCTGGGTTCTTCAGTAATACTGCCTCCAACTGCAGTTACTTCTTAGCAGCCAGACCAAATGTCTATTTTATCTTAAGCCTCCAGTCAATCAGGACACTTACGTCCTTTCACTGACTTTTACTGGGTAACTTCCCATCCCCATGCACTCCCCGTGTATGAAGCCCTCACATAATACTAGCACTCAAGTGAAAATCTATTTAAGGAAATCTGTTTTCTAGGCATGGATGGTGAGGAGAGCCTATCCCTCTGAAAACACATCTCTCATTTCCAATGTCACTTACATACCCTCTGCGACTGCAGCCTGGAGCCCTGCGGGAGAGAGGAGAACCAGTCCCAATGTTTGTGGAACCCTGGGGTACGGAGTACATTCATAATGAACATTGCCTGTGAACTACTCCCTCATAAGTGAACTGAGGCAGACTGAAACCAACCATGGGAAGGAAATGGAAAGAATTCAAGAGAGAAATTTCCACATCGGCCACTTTATGGGAGTAGAATTGGGGTAAGAGGTGCCTGAACTCCCAAGGTGAATGTGTAAAATCCACTCAAAATTTAACTAAAACCATTGAGACCAATCTTATCAATTTCTAAAATAAGTAGGCCTCCCTTAACCTCCTTTTATATATCAAAATCAAAGACACTAGCTCAAATATATTCAGTTCCACTTGGAACTAGAACTCACAGTCCTTGAACTTCCAGCTATTGTCTTGGACTTTTCTGGGGACAAAGCAAAGTTGCCTTTTATTCTTCTGTTCACTTCTTCCTATTTGGGAGTTGGACTACACCAGAAGGAATGACCCAGATAATGCTCCTATGTTGAAAGATTTTTTTCTGGGAAAAAAAAAGAATTAACTTCAGTTTTTTTAAAATAATGTATACAAACTAAGGGAGGGGGAAAGGAGCAGAGGGTAAGGAGGTGGCTCTTCCCTGTGCTGAAGGAGTTCTCAGATTTATAGCGGAAGTGTCAGAAACAGGATGTAATATCCATATGACCCCCCCACCTCCCCCAAACAAAACCATTATACCCTTGATGAATTATTGACTTTAGAATTTTATCTGTGCCATGAATAATCACAAACTTGGGAGTCTCAGGGCACAGTTCATAAACAAATAATTATATCACAATGATAATTTTTCAGGAATTGCAACATCAATCATGGCCATGTTATTATCAAGTACATTTTCTGGTTGCCTCTATTCATCAAACCCTCCTCCCTCTCCACCCTTCACACCACACAAGCAAAACTCATCACCAGATTGCCTCTTATTTACACATCACTCAAAGCAGGACAGAGCAGGCACACGCAAAATGGGCCAACCCAGCGTTTATGAGAGATGAGTTTTCATTAAGAAAGTTCAAATTAAATGCATTGAGAAAGATGGAAGGGGGGAGATAATTAATTATTTCAGACTCCCCCAAAGAACCTGTCTTTGAAAAGATCTCATTCAAAAGATAAAAACAGATGGAAGTTTTATTTCATTTCAGGCTGTACTAATAAAAAAGAGTTAGTCTCAGAAAGCCAAGGAAATAGCGGCAATACAATAATGTGCCAATTTGGGTTTTTTTGTTTGTTTTTTGTTTTAAGTTTTTGCTACAGGGCACAGGCGCTCACCACAGAGAGAGGGGGAAACAGAAGGAAAGTGAGAAATCATGCCTCCTCCAAGGAGGGATGGCCATGCCTCAATCCCTTCTCCTTTTGGATTTTGAACACACACATACATGTGCCTGGTGTGATTTTCAAGCCACTGGGTCCAGAACCCAAACTGTGGTTGGCCTTGTAGGAGTCCAGCGCCTTGACAACTACACCACCTGCTGGTCCCACCACTATTTATTTATTCATTCATTCATTTATTTTTAAGCAACACACACACACAAAGTGTGGGCCCTCTTCTACAGCTTCTACCTACCTGCATGTGGGAGAGCTGAGTGGAGGTGGAGCTGGGAAAAGGTGTGAGCGACCCCACAGCCTGGAGTTTAAGGGAGATGGAGCCCAGATCACTGACTGCATAGTTCAAATCCCAGCTCCAGCAACTTGAAAAACACACTAGGCAAATGTCTACGTGTGCCCCAAATCCCAACAGGAAGGAGAAATGGAGAAGAGATTGCAAAGTGACCACGTTCCTTAGGGGGTGCTTTCTCTCTCTCTGGCCAATGCATGTATCCTCTGATGTTTTTGTTGTTTTTTTTTTCCCTTTTTTTTTCATTTCATTTTCTTTTATACATTCAATCACATTATTATTTGGGTATCGATACCTTGCCCCAGGCTACATACAAATTAGTAATAGAACTACACAGCATGCTGGGGTCTAATCTGAACCACTTTATTATGACCACAACAGAACATGATTACTTCCAAACAAAATACCAGAACAAAAGCGCACTCACTTGAGCTACTTTACATAGTGGCTTAACATCACCTCGGTCATAGGGTTATTCCTTGCATACTGCGTCCCTCTCACAATTAAAAAAAAAAAAAAGTAAATGGCTAGTCAAGCAACATAGAGAACATAACCTCTTAAGAGAAAAGATTGTGCAACCAGATTAAATCCGTAATACAGTACTGCTTACCATAAATTCTTGTGCAAGAGAACCCTCTCCCAGTTCTGTTTCCTAGCTGGCAAACTATGCAGGCAAAGCAATATGAGCAAAAATGACCAATAGGGAAAATGTTTAAACTTCTAAAAGGCAGTACCAGTCCCAGTCATCTGAGATGATCCGGTCTCCTGGGAACACCCCACTTTTAAGCACAGCCCTTGGACACGTGTGACCTGATCTGAGATCAGATTCTCTCTTACTTGATCTCACACTGAGCTTAGGAAAATGTAGGGGTGCGGCCATGGGTGACCTCACAGATGGCAGGAAGACTGCACCGCACTGTCAGGGTCCAGCCTGCTCAGCTCCCTGACACCTCCAATTCAGCAACCCGCCCAGGTGGCTCAATGTTTCAAGCACGCTGTTCTACTTCATTTAAAAGAGTGTCTTCTCTCTATTGCTCTCATTTGAAAATCTTTGCTTTTATTATATATACCCGGACTGTTGTCAGCCACCCTACTTCAGGACAATCCTAATGTATGAACTCATTGAACGACAGAGGAGTGGGATGGGAGGCAGAAAGACACACACACTACTCCCAGGCCACCAGCAACACATGTCCCCCTCAGTGCATACCCTATCGCAGTACTGTCTTCCGAAGCAAGCCAAATTTCTCTCCTCTTCCTTTTTTCCCTTTTGTGCACAAAAGATTTCCCTCCAGTGGAGGTTCCCCTTCCTCCTTTCTTCCCTCCCACCCAGCTCCCCTCCACCCATTTGGCCTCCTACCTCCCTCTTGCACCAGAAAAGCCCCTCTGGGATGGTTCATTTTTCTCTCCTGTTGGGCAAATTGACCTCTTTTGACTACCTCTGTCCTCCCCCTCACCCAACACCCCACTCAGCACAATGAGGTCCCTAAGCCAGACAGGAAACCCAAGATCCTTTCAGGAAATCTTTTTAAAATCCTGGGAAAAGGATAACCATGTACTTTTAAAATTTCAACTTTTGAGTCACATTAAGTGATTCAAAACAGTGTAACCCTCCTCTCTGATCCTCAACCCTCTAATAAAACACAAGGAGACCTGAGCAGGACCTGAATGAGCCCCCAACTAGCTCCTCCTTGACCAGAAGACACTGGGCAGTGGGGAGGAAAGGGGAGGAGTTAAAGAAGGTCACATAAGCTGCAAGTTAATAGCCCACTTCAGGAAAAGCAATAGCAGTCTACATTGGCCAGAGTCCTCCTGGTTTCATCCAAGAAGCCTTGGTTCCCACACAGCTGGGGTCCACTTTTCTCAACAGACACCTCCGCATTATAACCACATGGGAAAATAAAAGGCTTATCATTTAAAGGACGATTTTACAAAATACAAAGGTAACTCCTATTTTCTTACTAGGATTTTCTGGAGTGATGATCTAGCAATTATTTCTTATTTTGAACATTTCAAAGAAATTACAAGGAAGCCCAGATTTATTTTGTAGTATCTCCACCTGACTTCCTTACATGGGGCTTTGGGTATTTACATAGAGTTGCCTAACTTAGAGACTTTTTTTGGACATTGATTAATCTATAACTCTTCAAAGAGGGGAAACATTATTATCTCCACTTTACAGATGTGGAAACTAAGACACAGAGGTTAATGACTTGCCCAGAGGTCAAACATGTAATCAATTGCAAACGTGGATTTTACCCAGAAGCCCTCCTTTTTGTTGTTAGGTGTATTCTTAGCTCATCTGCCCTGTGTATGTCATGGCCCCTCCCACATCTGGTCACCTTTTGCACTTTGCTAGAAGGCCCTCAATATGCCTTTGAAAGACCAATTCTTTCCTCGCCTGCTGTCCCCATTTGCCCTCTTTCTATTCATGCCTTTGCTCATAAATAAGACAATTTCTTTCTGGAGTATTTAATGATTCCTTTCTATCACTAACTAGTGCTATTATTGTCCTCATTTTTTTAAATAATAAATAGAAGCCCTTGGGACCAGCAGTTAGCGTAATGACTATGTTGCTGAACTCCCATGTAGCCAACCACGGTTCAAGTCCCAGACCTGGTGGCTTAAACTCATGTGGGGCATATGTGCGTGCATGCCCAAGATCCCAAGAGGAGACTGGAAGAGAAAGGATTGCAGCATGGCCATCCCCACCACCACCGGGGTGGGTGATTTCTCGCTTTCTATCTCTCTGTCTCTCTCTTTCTGGTGAGTGTATGTGTCCTATAGCAAAAACTTCTCAAAAAAGAAAAAATAGAAGCCCTTGAGTCCTGTCTAAATCTAAAATCTCAAGTTTTGCTTAATTTCTGGAAGTGGCCTACAATTAATTTAGTAAGGATCTACCGAGGCCAGGTCAAGAATATAAAGATGAATAAAGTATTCACCCTCTGTCCTTTAGTTGTTCACAGAGTAGAAGAGGAAACAAATGTAAAAGTTAACTCATTACAAATGTGGCACGTGACATGACACACATAGATCCCCAGTGTTAGTGGTGCACCAAGTGATGGCAAATAATTGAAGCCATAAGGGCAGAAAAGCTTTTCAAGAGAAGCCAAAAAAAAAAAAAAAAGACTAAGTAATAAAGTGCTTGAGTGAGGCTTTATTCCACCCAGCAAGGATGAATTTGGTCCCAAACTTAGATGAGACTAAGATGAGTCATTTGGACTCATCAACACCCAGTTGAGCCACTGTTGTCAATACCATTTTAATAAAGATTTTCAGTTGATGATCCAATATCCGTTCTTCTTTTTCTCCTTGACAACAGAGCCCAAAACTATACCTAGGTACAATGCTATTCAGAATAAGATGCTTAAAGTGGGGCATGAAGTGTGTGTGTGTGTGGGGGGGGGTATGAGTTAATCACAGATGCTAGAAGGATGGAAGGTCCAGGTGACATTATAGAGGCAGGAGAGAGCTTGCAAATAATTTGATACACTGCAGAGGTAGCTATGTCTAGGGATATGTGTCAAAGTCAACTGATATGTCCATGAAACCGGCCCAAGTGTGGCCACATCCTTTTGACAGGAGCATCCTGTTCTCATGTAAAGGCGTATCCCATTGACCAAATCCTTCTTCCTCATTTGCTGGGTTACCTATACTCAAAAGAGACATCATTTTCTTGTCCATTCCAAGGAGCATTGTAGACAATCCGCAGTCCTATAAGGGACCTACCTTGAATAGCATACAGAGGAGTGAGAATGGTATCTTGTCGTATCTTATAGGTGATGAGATTTTGAAGGATTTTAATCAGGGAAGTAACATGATAAAATTTTTTTCCCTTTTTTTTTTTTTTATTAATTCACTATACACCATCACAACACACCAATGAATTTTCCATCCAAAATACACTGTGCATTGGTTCAATCAAGCACATCAACATACATGCTCTCAGCAAATAATTTTCCAATTCTTACATCCTGCATACCTTGCCCTTTGTCTTGCCATCCCTGATTCCCCATCCCCCACCCTCTGCTATGTCCCATCTTCCTCCTCTATTGTCCCTGGCATCCATGGTTGCCCTCCATGCCTTCGGCGCCCCCCCCATTCAATTGTTCTGCCAATGAACTTAATTAGTCTAAATATATCCAATAGCTAGCACAGCTGACACATACCTATACATGTACCCAAATCTGACCCTAGGCATAAACCCCAGTGAGTAGAATGAACATACTATAAAGTAGTACCCAGCTGTGCCCATACACCTAGCTGCAGTCATCAAATGTGCATTTTTTTTCCTGCAACCTTTTTTTTTATTATTATATTATATTACCTAATACTCATTCCCTGAGCATCATCACAACACACTAAATGTAGTTTCCCATCTAAGATAAACTGCATAGTGTCTTAATAGACCAAAGTCACCGTGGTTAATTTGGCTCTGGGATCATAGTTCGACTTTTTTTGTATAGATTTTTTTTTTTCCAGACGGCATCTATGCTTGCCAGAGAGAGACAGAGAGAGAAAGTGAGAAATCCACTCTGCTCAAGTGGATGGCCACACTGCAGTCCCTTGTCCTCCAATGTCCTCTTAGGATTTTGGGCACACACACACAAGTGCATTGCATGAGTTTCAAGTCACCAGATCCAGAACTTGAACCACGGTCAGCCATTTGGTGGTCCAGCTCCTTAACTACTATACCACTGCTGCCCCTCCCCCCTACACACACCTTTTTTAAATTGGTTAGAAGAGTGAGAGAGAAACTGATTGTGCACCCACAGTCTCTCTAGCTAGGGCTATATGCTAGATAGACTGCAACTTAAAGTAGAGGCTTCGTGTACCTACCTACCGTCCCCTGCACCACTCTTTCTCCCAAATCTGAAGGACAAGAATTAGAAGTTCTAGTTAAATTTCTCCTCTAGATTTTTCCATAGAGGAATCCTATAGGTGTTTCTGGTATGACTTAATGCTGTGTTTTTTCTTCCTGAAGCGCCGCCGGTCGCAGCCTTGGCGCGGGACCCCAACATGATAAAATTTTTGTATTAGAAAGGTCATTCTGGGGGCCAGCAAGTGCCATAATGACTAAGGTGCTGGACCCCCACATGGGTGACCTTGGTTCAAGTCTCAGACCTGGCAGCTTGTTTTCTCACTTTCTCTCTCTCATGAGCACATGAGCCCAGTAGCAAATTTAAAAATAACAATAATAAAATTAAATAAATGATTCTTTTTAAAAGAAAACAAAATGTCACAGGTGAAGGATGACCTAGATTAAACAGAGACAGGATGATATCCCATATGATAAGGGATGAGGGCTTGAGTAAGGACAGCAGTGAAGCAGAAGGAAAAAGGAATGTTTGAAAGCTTAAGGAAGCGGTTTTGGTGACTGGCTGGATATGGAGATGATAGAGGGAGGAGAGATAGGTGACTCTCAGGTTTCTAGCTTAGGTGTGTGGGTGTCATTGAGCAAGAGGAAGAACATAGGAGCAAAGAAAGACTTAAACGAGTTAGAAGACTTAAAGAACTCCATTTTAGAAGTAGTAAATCTTCGGGCCAGCAGGTGGCATAGTGGGTAATGCACTGGATTTGCACAGGGCCAACCATAGTTCAAGTTCTGTACTTGGTGGCTTGAAACTCATGCCACTTGCGTGTGTGCCCAAAACCCCAAGAAGAGAATAGAGAAGAAAGGATTGTGATGTGGCTATCTCCCCTGGGAGGTAATTTCTCCCTTTCTCTCTCTCTGTCCTTGTTTCTCCGGCAAGTGCACACACCCTGTAGCTAAAATCTCTAAAAGAAGAAAAAAGAAAAAGAAAGAAAAAAGAAAAGAAAAGAAAAAAAGAAAAAGAAAAGAAGAGAAGAGAAGAGAAAAGAAAAGAAGAAAGAAAAGAAAAGAGAAAAGAAAAGAAAAGAAAAGAAGAGAAAAGAAAAGAAGAGAAAAGAAAAAAAGAGAAAGAAGTAGCAACTCTGAAGTGCTTATGACAAATCCAGGTAGAAATGTGCAGTGAGAATTCTTTCAAACAGTGCTTTATACCTGGAGAAAAATCCAGTTTTAAAGATGGCGGGACCAGCAGTTAGCTTAATGGCTATGTCGCTGGACTACCACATAGTTGACTGTGGTTCGAGTCCTGGACCCGGCAGCTTAAACTCACACCAGGCACGTGTGCATGCATGCCCAAGATTCCGAGAGGAGAATGGAGGTGAAGGGACTGCGGTATGGCCATCCCCCCTGGGGGGTGATATTTCTCGCTTTCTGTCTCTCTGTCTCTCCCTGTCTGTCTGGTGAACGCACGTGCCCTGTAGCAAACAAAGCAAAAAAAAAAAAGATGGCATCAGAGATATCAACACTGAGATTGTAGAAGTGGCTGTGAGTCTAGGTGACATGACACAGGTAAGGCAGTACAGAATGAGAAACGGGCCGACAATGGAGTGCTGGAGAATGTCAAGGGATATTCAGAGGAATAAGGACCCATGACAAGAACTAAAAAAGCAAGAGGCCAGAAGAGTAAAGGAGAGAGGGGTCATAGGAATCAGTTAAGGAAAGGGTTCAAGAAGGCCAGAATAAGCAACATTACCAAATGTCACACAAAATCTGCTAAGGAACAATGTGTCAAATAGCCACAGTGACTGAAGTCAGCTAATGAAGGCCGCTCT
>NW_006159844.1:6840850-6846013 GCF_000334495.1 Tupaia belangeri chinensis | reverse complement strand
AAAAAAGGGCTTTGCTTTTTTTAAGATTTAATTTTATTTATTATCATTATTATTATTATTAATTTACTAAAAATGTAGGCTTACCAGAGAAAGTGAGAAAGCAAGCCACTGGGTCCAAGGCTCAAAACAGTCAGCTATGTGGGAATCTAGGTGCCCTAGCCACCACATCACCTGCTGGCCCAAGGGCTTCATTCTTAAGAAGCACTCTTCTTTTTGACACTAACATGATCTTTCTATGAAAAGCCATACTCTCTTCATTGCTCATATTAAATAGATACTGAGTAAGAACACTTGAGGCCAAGTCTTGACCGTGTGGACTCAATCTACCTTATCACCTTCTTCCTATGTGCTGCTCATCTGTTTAGCCCACAGCCTGGGTTTGGGAACCAGCACTGTAGCCACAGAAGACACTGGGACTACACAAAAAGCAGACACACACAATTCTGGGCATGTGTCAAGGACTTTCTGAACTTTTAATTTCCCTCCAGAGAAATTAGTTGACTTTGTTCAGCATGACCTGAAAATCCATGGTGGCTCTTTGCAATATTCTGTATTTTTTTCAAAGAAACTCCTCTAAAGAAAGATGAAGTAATGACGTACATGAGTCTTTATTCCACAAAGAAAGGATGAGTTTGGTCCCAAACTTAGATGAGACTAAGATGAGTCATTTGGAATCATTAACACCCAGTTAAGCCACTGGTGTCAATACCATTTTAACAAAGATTTCCAATAGACTACTCGATATTCATTCTTCTTTTTCTCCTTGATAATAGAGCCCCAAACTATACCTAGGTATAATAAGATGTTTTATTTTCCAGAATAAGATGTTTTATTTTCCAGCCACTCTTGCAGCTGGGTATAGCCATTTGACAAAGTTCTAGCCCATGAGATCTTAGCACAGGATGGGAACATCCAAAAAAGCTGATACGCTCGAAATAGTATTTTCCTGGTTTGTCTTTTCTCCTTATTCTAGCCTGCAACTCAGACACAATGACTGGAATTCCAATACCCATACTGGATCATGAAGTGACCTTAAAAAACAAAAGTCATGGGATCCAGCAGGTGGCATGGTAGAGTGCTAGTTCCCATGTGGCCAACTCTACAGTTGGAGTCCCAGTCCCAGCAGCACCAAATTCACACTGGGCATGTGTGTGTACATGCTGCAAATCCCAAGAGAATGGAAGAGATTTATACTGTGATATGGCCATCCACCCAGGGGGTGTGGGAGGGATTTCTCATTTTTTCTATCTTTGTGTCTCTGTCTCTCTCTGTTAAGTACATGTACTCTATGGCAAAAATTAAACATAAACAAATAAATAAAAGCCAAAAGCTAGAGGAGATGAGCAGAACATAGTTCTCTGGGGGCCATAACATACCAGACATGATCTACCTACTTCTGAACATTTATATGAAACATAATAAACTTCTGTCTTATTCAAGTCATGTTATTTGGAGAGGGGATGTTTATTTTGCTACTGCATTATTGTATTTTTCCTACAAAAAGAAAAGCCTGTCTATTTATTTATTTCACAAGAGAGATACAGAGAAAAAGAGAAAGACAAGCACCTTCTACTGGGCCATGTGTCACAATCCTTACCCCTAGTCCTTCCCAGCCAGCCATGATCATGGGCATGCCCAGCAGACACAGGTCAATGAGAGCCAAACCCTAGTCTTCTATATGGCTTCCAGCACTGCAGTGTTGTGTTATTGCTGTGACACAGCAGCTGGGCCTTAATTTGATTTTTAAACTGATGCAGCTATTATATAAAATCTTATACACACACACATATCTATATACACATATATGTATATATATACACATATATACGTGTTTGTGTAGATATATATAGATATATAGATATATATCTCCATTCATTCATTCTTTGGCTATCAGTTGATTATCATTCAACCAAGCTCCCTAGTTCTTTCCTAAAGTTTGTCTTTTGATCACCTTCACTTCTTAAATAGCTTAGCACAAGGATGAGAAAGCATGAGAAATCAAATGTGGGAAAAGCTGGAAGCTTCAACATTGCAGTAAGCATGTAATAAGCTCCTTTAAACTCTTTGGTAAACAATTGACAAGTGACAATTTTAGCTAACTTGACATATCCAAAGAAAGAATCCCACAGAAACAATGTCCCACTGTCAAAAATGGGACCAATTTTGCCTGCACAGACAAAGCATTAAATTTTCTGTACCATCTATGCTGCAAGGTGGTATCTTCTGTGAAACCACTTAGCTGAGAAGCATCATCTGAACGGCTCTTAAACACCAAGCAGTGTCACAGCTCAAAAGGTTGAAAAGTATTTAGAGTAAATGACTCAGAGAATGCATCAGGAAATACCCTAAATCAACTTTTACTATCAGATTACCATAAAAAGGTTCATGGTGGGACCAGCAGTTAGCGTAATGGCTATGTCGCTGGACTCCCACGTAGTTGACCGTGGTTCAAGTCCCGGACCCGGTGGCTTAAAACTCACACTGGGTGCGTGTGCATGAGTGCCCAAGATCCCGAGAGGAGAATGGAGGAGAAGGGATTGCGGCGTGACTATCCCCCCTGGGGGGTGATTTCTCGCTTTCTGTCTCTCTGTCTCTCTCTGTCTGGCTGGCGAGCGCACACGCCCTATAGCAAAAACCTCTCCAAAAAAAAAAGGTTCATTGTCATATGGACACCTCGCATGAGGAACTGGAGAACCCTCTTACTGGAGGGTCTGTCTTCATGATTTTTATCCTCATTTCTTGATTTGTTCAAAATTTGGGGAAATGAGGAGTCAAACCCCCAAAGACTAAGAGGCTCATCATTCTGCCTTCTCTTTTCATCTCTATCTCACACTAAGCACATACTACTTCTTAACCCTAAGACTTAGAATAAAAAAGAATAAATTGTGGAAAGGGAATATATGTTAAAATCAAAGATTCCTAGATATGAGAGTTAACAGTGGAGGAAAACCTAAACAAAATAAGAAATAGTCTTTATGTACCTCATAACAAAGCAATGAACAATCACAGGAGCAAGATCCTTGGTCTGAGGGAAGAATCTTAAAGAATTCCAAAAAGGTGAGTCTACTATGTGAAACTGCTTTTTACTAAGAGTTATCCAATAATTGTAAAAGAGCAAGAGGCTGAAAACCTGAACAGTACTTTTGGTAAACTAAGGGGGAAATTGAATGTCAGAGATCATCACATTAAAGGTTATAGTGATTCCTCATGCTTTGTGTTAGAATCCAGAAGTAAGCCTTCCAGCCCAACACCTAGCAAAATGAGAATCCATATGCATCTGAGGTGAACCCAGCCCTGCCCCTTTAACCAAAAAGCCTCTACCCCGAAGCTCTCCTTCTGGCCCAACACCTAGCGAAACAACGTAGGGTGGTCTCTGTCTTCTTTCTTCTCTGTCTCTATCTCTCCCTCTCCCTTTCTCTCAAAATTTTTCATATATGTGTGTGTATATATATATGTGTGTGTGTGTGTGTGTGTTTTTAAAAAATCTATAAGTACTGTCTCTTGTCTCTGACCTCTCTGTTACCTTACTAATTTCATAATCCATGTGTGTCTGAGGTGGGCCTGACCTTGCTCCATTTGTGCATCTTTTTCTCTTTCTTTTACCTGACTTTCTGACCTTGCTTTTCAGCTTTCACACACTGAGGGTCTAGACAGGTGTAGGTACACAGTAGCGAAACATCTGAATACTTTTAGGATCACAGAAAACCTCAACCCCTACTGAACTGCTACAGAAAGGGAGAAACTCATCTTCATAAATCTGAATTAAAATCTCTTTCTATGGATACTATGCTGCAAAACACAGTAGAAGAGGAGAAACTGGCATAGCAGTACCTCACAGTAAAGTGAAGCATATGAGATTATGGTAGCAGACATCTCCAACAAATTAGCCAAACATGAATATACCACCCAAATTACTGAAAATCAGAGAAGAGAGACTGCAAAGTGAGCAGCAAGGTGAAATACGAAGCAGCAATGAGCACGGCTCATCTCCTCCCACACTCCTCTGAATTCATAGTTGAAACCCCACAGCTCAGCCCAGGTACTCCTATCTCCTAGAAACTGTGAGGCCTTTGTAATATCCGGTTCCATCGACAAAAATGTAGGTTGCTTAGTAAGGATCAGGGAAACGGAACTGCAGAAATATCACAGGTCATCTCCTCCCGCATACCTCTAACACTCAGAATTAACTCTAAGAAAGTAGGAAGTAACTTATAATCTGTCAGATGATCAGAAACCACCACGGAAGCACAAGAAATATGGGAAACCAAGAAAATATCTCTCCCCCAAGGGGAAAGAACAGTCCTTCATTATCCACAGACTACAATGGAACGTGGAAATGTCAGATAAAGAATTTAGAATATTCATAGAGACAAAACTAACAGATAAGCAAGAGAAGAGAGACAACAAACTCCAGAAGATGCAGGAAAAAAGAGACAACAAGTTTCGGGATGTGAGGAAGTTCTTGTACAATATGAAAGAGGAAGTACACATTATAAAACAGAATCAGTCAGAACTGTTAGAGATGAAGGCTATAATACGGGAAATCAAAACCTCCCATCAGGCTAACATCTGACCTCTCATCAGAAACAATCCAAGCAAGGAAAGAATGGGAAAATATATTCATAGCATAGTCTTGAGTTAAAAACAATTTCAACCAAGAATACTATACCCAGCAAGATTGTCCTTCATATGGGGGGAAAAACAAGACAAAAACATTCTCAGATAAGCAAAACCTGAAATAATTTACCAAGACTGGACCAGCTCTTCAAGAAGTTCTGAAGGGAGTGCTATACCAGGAAAACTAAAGACAGAGAGACTGAAGTAAGAGAACAAAAAATGACCAAGAAAAGGGCCAACTTAATGATAGGGACAAGTTCTGAAATATCAATAATAATGTTGAATGTTAACTTCCAAGATATAAATGGAAAGATCAGACTGCAGTTGAAACACTGCAAATTCAACAAAAGAGAGATTACATGAGACTGAACTGGTGAAATAGAAGTTTATATTTTTGTCTAAAACATTACTGATTTTCTTCTATGCTTTGTCTTCCAGATTTGACTTTGGTTTTCTTTTTGAGTTGTTGATAGGTTCAGCAATTTGTTTAATTTTTTTAAAATTGAAACAAACTTTTTGGGACCAGAAGTTATCATAATGGCTATG
>NW_006159844.1:6798208-6840683 GCF_000334495.1 Tupaia belangeri chinensis | reverse complement strand
GGGGGGGTGATTTCTCGCTTTTTGTCTCTCTCTGTCTTTCTGGTGAGCACACGCGCCCTATGGCAAAAATCTCTCAAAAAAAATTAAATTAAAAAATAAAAACTTTTCTTGACCTTCCTGACCCCTGTGAAATTGGAAAATATTGGTGAGCATTCTTATTTTGTGGTGGAATGGTTATTTGCATAAGTTCAATATTACAATAGTATTTGTTGCTTTGCATCAGAAATTGAATTCTTCTGGGACTTTGTGCAAATAACAGACCAAATTGAGATTAACCTTTTTTTTTTTGCTAACAAGTTAGTTTATACTCCTCTTTTGTAAAAGGGAAATGGAGAGGGGAAAAAAAAACTTTCAGAAGAAAATTACAGTGCATTTGTCACTACATTCTAGCTTTGTCCAGTAAGATCTTTTGTGAATCAATAAAATCTGGAAAAAAAAAAAATTTAGTATGGAAGTGGGGGAGGGGAAAGGGGAAGAAAAAAACAAGTAAAAGTATGCTTAATTGACAAAAATAAATGAGAAGCTATTAGCTGATGATAATGTACATAGTAGTATCTTTGTCTTGTCAGACATGCATGGTATTTGTGCTGGAGAAAGAAATGCTGTACTCTGTAAAGACGTGTGATTAAATGTAAATAAATTTTTAAAAGAATTCAGAATGAATTAATAACTTGTAAAACAGTCTAACAGGAACAGTAAACCTGACAGACAACTTCTCATACAATGTCTGAATCCCAGCTTTCAGTTACTTTAATTTCATCCTTTTGAATGTATCTTTTGCCCTGGCCATCAGCGAGAAGCACATATACATCCCTCTGGCAGAAATACCATTAACCAGAGCCTCAGATAATCTTCTCAATTTTAAATACTTTGTTGAGCCCTCAATCAAAATCTGCCATTCATATGAGGAGGCAAGAGAACAATGTGACAGTAAACCAAGAGCAACAATAAATGAAAAAATAAACCTAAAAATAAAATGACCAAATATGGACCTTAAAATAACAATAATATTTTAGGAATGAAAAAACAATATTGAGTATTAAAGGAAATCTAAGGATTAAATGGAAAAATTCTATAACCAAAGTTTTTAATAACTGAAATGAAAAAGAATGAGTTTAACAGAAAATCAGACACTTTGAGGAGTGAATTAGGGAACAAGATGACAATATCTATAACAAAGCATGAAGTATAAACAAAAATATTAAAAAAACACAGTAAAGAGTATAAAGGATATATGGGATAAGATGAAAGGGGTTAGGATATATTTTATTGTCTCAGGGGAAAAGCAAGAGGATCGGTGAAAAATAAAAGATGAAAAATATAAGATAATGACTGAGAAGCTTCCCAAACTATATAAAGACTTCAAAATGCAGAGTCAAACACAAGTACCGAGAGTTAAAACATACACAATACCTAGATTTATTGTGGCAAAACTTCCAAAAATCAAAGAAAAGACCTTATGAGCAACTACAGATGAAATAAAGAGACACATTTTATTCAGAAAACAGTAAGACCATCAGCTAACTTACCAACAATAACTATAAAAACTAGAAAACAATAGAGTATCTTCAAACTACTATAAAACAAGAAGTTAGAATTCTACACCCTGCAAAAATGAAGATGAAATACACATATTTTCATACACAAAACTTACCGTTTGTACAACTGTGCTAAAGAAAACACTAGGGGCCTGGGAACCAGCAGTTAGCGTAATGGCTATGTTACTGGACTCCCACATAGTCGACCACGGTTCGCATCCTGGACCCGGTGGCTTAAAACTCACACCGGGCATGTGTGCATGCATGCCTAAGATCCTGAGAGGAGAATGGAGGAGAAGGGATTGCGGCATGACCATCCCCCCTGGGGGTGATTTCTCGCTTTCTGTCTCTCTGTCTCTCTCTGTCTGTCTGGAGAGCGCACGTGCCCTATAGCGAAAATCTCTCCAAAAAAAAAAAGAAAACACTAGGGGCCAGACAGTGGCACTGCAGTAGCCCAACTGGACCCACATGGGAAGGTCCCAGGTTCACATCTCAGGGTCGCCAGGTGCGTGCTCATGTGCCAGAGGTCCAGCCTGGCAGAACCTGGGAATCGATTACGGTGTGACGATCCTGTTGGGAGTGCCTGTCTCCCTCTCCTTTTCCTTTTCTCTCCCACTCTGTCTCAGATTTGGTTTTGTTATTAAACATTGTAAAATCATAGGTATGAATTCTTAACTGTTAGCCATAAATTATTTTAAAAAGACTTATTCATTTAATTACTCATTCATTTAATTTGACCAAAGGCAGACACACAGAGAAAAGGAAAGTGAGAAAGCAAGCCACCAGATCCAGGACTCAAACTGTGGCTGGCCATGTGGGAATGTCCAGTACCTTAACCAGCACACCACCTGCTGGCCCAACCACAATGCTAAATAAAAAAAAAAGGTAAAAGAACTTGCTTAAATTAAACATACAGGGGGAAAAAAAGGGAAAATATTCAGAATGGTCAGGTCACTCTGGGGGCCAGCAGGTGTGGCAATTAAGGCACTGGCCTCCCACAGAGCTGACCGTGGTTTGAGTCTCAGACCCAGCAGCTTGCTTTCTCATTTTCTTTTTCTCTCTCTCACCAGACTAAAAAAATTGATTAAATATATAATCCTTTCTATAAAAATTTCAGAATGAACCACTACAAAACAATACCAAGCACTGGACCCAGAGACAGGAAATAGAGAGGTAAATAATAGCTCTCTTCCTCTGTAACCTGCTGCCATCACTTAATCTTTTGGGGTCCAACTGTTCAACATTCGAGGTAAGTTTGGGCCAGCGATCTCTATGGTCCACGGAGGGGTTCTTGTATCTCACTTCGACCTATCAGGACAACAGGATTCACTGACATGCTCAACACCTACTGGCCGGCCCTCGAGGTGTGCCATATTTTCACGATGGCTAATTTACCCTGTGGCTGTTAATGGCAGAGTCTTCTGCTTACCAAAAGCTACTAGAGCTCATACGAACCTGTTATGCTTGTTATCATGACCACATATTGGATTTAATATTATATAAATATTCAAATAGGATGAAAGAAAGAAAAATATGTTTCTATAGAGCTAGGATAAGTGTTTCAAAAAGATTTTATATAGGAGTGTTACTGAAAATTTGATGGTGATAACTAAACATTGAAAGGGGAACAATTGAAAACTTCTGCTTTCAAGTTGGGTCAGAGACATCTTTAAATTATCTTTCTTATAAACTAAAATGTTATGAAGACAACACATTTTGGGTGTCATTTAAGCAAGAAAGAAGCAAGGCTATATTTATTAGACTTGAACTCAAAAATAAATAAATAAATAGTCCAGATTCTAATAATGTATCAAATCTATCAGAGTACATTGAGATGTTTTAATTTAATATGAAGTGTTATAGGTACTACATATGTATATACACACACACACACACACACACACACACACTTTTTTTTAATTTCTCAGAAGGCATGTACCCTTACCAGAAAGAGAAACAGAGAGATAGAGGGAAAATGAGAAAGCAACTCGCACGGGGACTGGCCACGCCACAATTCCTTCCCCTCCCTCCTTTTGGGACTCGAGCACATATGCACACGCCTTAGGCATGTTTCTCAAACCACCAGGTCCAGGACTCAAATTGCACAGTCAGCCATGTGGGATTGAGATGCCTTAACCACCAAACCTCAGGCTGACCCACACTGCTTTTTTGTGCTAAGTTTTTAAACACATTCCACACTTCATCCAACTTTTTAATTCTACTGTGAGTCCTGATCTTGTTGGATAACAAGGCTGCTTCTTTCAAAAGACTAGATCGATCTGAGATAAGTAAGACTACAACAGTGACAAGCATGTGAAAACCTGAACAAATGAATAGGATAGCATTTTAACCTTTGGGTCCTCTCCAAAATCCCGTGTCCACAGCTAGTCCATTGTTCTTTTGCTTCTAAAAACCTCAGTACCTTCAGACTGGGCCAGAAATTCAGTAGAAAGAACATTACACTTCAAACAAAGAGACATAGATCCTCAACTTAAAAACGACTTAGGATAGCCAGTGGTGTGGGGTTAAGGCGGCTGGATCTCACATCGCCAGCAGCGCAGTTCGAGTACCTGATCCAGCACATGTACATACATGTTCAAAAATCTCAAGAGGAGAATGGAGACTGCATCATCCCCACTAGGGGATAATTTCTCACTTTCCCTCTCTATCTGTCTCCGTCTCTCTCCAGCAAGTACACGTTTCCCTATAACAAAAACTTTCTAAATAAATTTAAAATAATGAAAATGACTTTTGCAAAACTATCACCAGAAGCTGCCTCAGTTTCTCTATGCTATCTTTTCGTTCTAAAACACTGTAAGATTCAGAAAAAGGTTTTCATAAATTTTCCTCAAAGTATTTTGGATTTTATTTCATCTTAACATATTTCAATACAGACGAACTAACTAAATACAGAACTGTGTTTGATATAGAAATACATAGAGGATGCAAGATGAAAACAGAATTGGTTTTCTAGGAGAAGGCTGGCTTCCTCTTGTTGATGTCCTGGGGCTATGAGACATAAAAACCCTGACTCACACTAGCCAGAATGTACAGAAGACCTGAGGAAGGCATCGGGATGGCAACATGTTAATTTCAAGTGAGAAATGGAATTGTCACACAGACTAGAATTATTCAGGTTGGCATAACAATCTCCTTTTCTCCCTGTAGTCAGGGAAAACCAAATGGTAATCAGAAGCCACTCATTACCATGAGAAATCACTGTGAAAGACTCAAACACTTTAGATCTATTTTCCGCAATCTCTCTACATGAGCAGACCTTCACTGGAACCAAAAAACTGCTGTGAGGACATGGAATCAGAAAAGGGGGAGTCAGATGAAGCTCATGTTTTAACATCAGGTTCACAATAGGGACTCTCTTGCCTTTGGGACTAGAATTTCTGGAAGTCTGATGGTAAATCCTCCCACTCCCAGGGACAGAGTTAGTGGAGAGTAAAAGAAAAGAAATCCTTGGTGGTTTTCTTTTTCCTGTAATTTCCACAGCTCACAAAGCCCTCTGCTTTGGACATATTATTTCTGTGAGTATGTTCATCTAATCACACATGCAGACAAATTTATGATCTTGCAAGCCTAGATACTATGTCTCCTCGGGTGACTCTGCACAACCCTCCTCTGTCCCATCTGCACTGTCCTGATGGTGGAACTCTGCCGCCTCCTTTCATGGTCCCAGGAGAGGGGCCATAGGTCCTGAGAGCCAACCGCACTCAACACCATTTTGGAGGACACAAACCTGTTTGAAATATAGGTTCCAAACCATCCCCAGGTTGCCTTTGACTGTTTTAGTGATGTCATCTCATTCTCATTTAAACAAGTATTAATGATTTCAAATAAATTTTTTAAAACTTTACGTTTATCAAACAAGAATAGGGTTTCAAATCATCACAATTTGCTATTTTATCATTTTGTTCCAAAACATATCTAAATGGGCATTTTTCAGTACCCATGTGATAAAATAATTTTTGCCAGTTTACATTTTAGGTCAGCAGATTATTATGTGACCTAACTATAAAACATATTATCCTCTCCTCAACTTCGAACTTCTTATTCAGTTTACATTTTAGGTCAGCAGATTACTATGTGACCTAACTATAAAATTTCTTATTATCCTCTCCTCAACTTCGAACTTCTTATCTAACTATACATCTTATTATCCTATCATCAACTTCGAACTTCTTATAGTATAATTATCCTCAAACCAAAGTAAAAAGTGAGTCATGTAAAATTATTGAAAACGTACCTGGAGTCGTGTCAAGCTGGTGGGTTGAAGGTCCTGAATGAATTGTGTTTCCTGATACCTAACAGAATGAGAAAGAAAAAGTCAAGGCAAAAAAATTCTGCAACATCTTATTATCCTATCATCAACTTCGAACTTCTTATAGTATAATTATCCTCAAACCAAAGTAAAAAGTGAGTCATGTAAAATTATTGAAAACGTACCTGGAGTCGTGTCAAGCTGGTGGGTTGAAGGTCCTGAATGAATTGTGTTTCCTGATACCTAACAGAATGAGAAAGAAAAAGTCAAGGCAAAAAAATTCTGCAACAGCAATTAAATACAGAGAGTCATAATATAACTTAGTAAGGTTCAGAGCAGGGCATTTTAGAGCAAAGAAAAGCAGCTCATCACTAACTCACTTTTGAGTAAACACTTATCCTTACCTCCGAGGATTTAAACTGTTGACTTTAATAAAATACTGTGAAGTTCTGGGACCAGCAGATGATCTGGTGGTTAAGGTGCTAGACTCCCACATGGCTAACAACAATCTGAGTCCCTGGACCTGGCCACTGGAAAATCACACCAGGTGTGTGTGTGTGTGTGCATGTGTGTGTGTGTGTGTGTGTGTGTGTGAAAAACCCCAAGAGAAGAAGGGATTGTGGTGTGGCCATCTTCCCTAGATGGTACTTTCTCACGTTCTCTGTCTGTTTTCCTTTCTCTACTTATGAGTGCACGAACCCAACAAAAAAAAATTCTTAAAAAATAAAATAATGTAAAGTTTCACTAATATCTCCAGATTTGGAGAAAAGCAAACTGAGCATTTAACACTTTGTTCCTCTCCTATCAAAAATTATTGCTAGGAAAAATGTATGAAACTGAGAAAATAAATTCCAGGGTAATATACTCTATCAAAAAGATAGGTTTGGGCTGGGAGGTGCCATGGTGGTTAAGGCACTGGAGGCTCCATGTGGCTGACCACAGTTCGAGTCTAGGACTTGGTGACTTTCTCACTTTCCCTTTCTGTCTCTCTCTGGTCAAATTAAAAAAGAAAATAAATTAAATAAATAATTATGAAAGAAAGGTCTTTTACATACCTCCAATGATATGCAATGAATCTGGTGAGTCGCAAAGCAGAAGCTGAGATGAGAACCCAGGCAGTATAATAAAGGCAGGGTAACCCTTAGATGAGCTCTCTCTTTATCCCAACCTAAGATCTTACTGTTTTTTCACTACTGTTTTTTTCCCACATTACATAGAAGTAGAAACTAAGTCTCCTACTGTAGCTTAGAAAAGAGACAAATCTGTTTGAAATACTATGGGAAGAGAGTTTAAAAAGTCGAATATTAGAGTAAATATTACAGAAAATCTAGATAAAGCTCCCCAAGAACGAGCAAACAAAAAAAATAAACCAGTATGGAAGCTACACATACAAATATAGCTAAACAAGCCAAAAACAATTATGTTGTTAGATGTTAAAATGAAAAAAGCATAAATCAACTTAGTATTTTTTTAGATGTATTCAACTTAGTATTTTTAAAGTCAAAAATTTAAAAACAAATTATAAGAGATGAGAGTGAAAGAGATTGCAGTTCGAAGAAAATGAACTGAGAGTTAAAGCAACACTATGATAAAACTAATCCAGAAAAAAAATTAGGAACTTCTGCTGACATACAGGAATGAGGGGACAAATACAGTAAACACAGAAGAAAAAGACAAAGAAATTAGTGAGAAGACAGTGGGTATGGAAGACATGGACAATTCAACATAAGGATAATCATGGTTTCTGTAGTTTATTTTCCCTCCCTCAATGGAGCTGACGATGCATTCACAGATATAAGAACATCCTTCTGAATTAAAAAGAAAAAAAAAAGAACTAAATCTTACAGATCATTTACTGGGAATATGTAACACAGAAAGGTCAAAATTGAGTTCTGCTATGAACTTTAAGGATTTAAAAAATAGTATAGTTCTTCAGCATCCAAATAAAATAATTTTTAAAAGAATGGGAAAAAATCTGGTTGGCTTTCAGCTTCAAGGTCAGAAGGTGCTAGGGCAACGTCTACAATCTTCTCACAGAAAGAAATTGTGACTCAAAACTATCCTACCAGTACTTCATCTGGGTACAACAGAAGGCATTCTGAAACATGAATAAACTCAAGGAACACACAAGTCACTTCTTGACAAACTTTATGATCATGCATACAACCAATTAAGAGATACAAACTAATTAATTCAAGAATAAAGCAGTCATATTAAGAAGTTCAGATGGTGAGCACTGAATCTATTTAAATATTGACTCAATACCATTATAGAAATTATGGGTACAGAAGACAACACAAATGCTATAAACTGCGTACAATTTTTAAACATTTAACAAATATTGAGAGGTTTAGGAAAAGAGATGAAGACAATGATGAACACTCATGTCTCCTCTTAACAGTAGTATCATTGGGGCCGGCAGGTGGCATGGTGGTTAAAGGTGCTGGATTACCACATGGCCAACCATGGTTTGAGTCCTGAACCTAGTAGCTTGCTTTCTCCCTTTCCCTTTCTCTCTCTAGTCAAATTAAAAAATAGTAACAAATGGAATTAAATAAGTAGTATAATCTACAATGGAATCTAAATTTTTAAAAAAATATGAATCTACACACTTGAATGGCTTAATCATTTTTTTTTTAATTTCCAGAGGGCATGTGTGCAAGCCAGAAAGAGAGAGATCACCTCCCAGTGGAGTGTAGCCACACCACAATCCCTTTTCACTAACCTAAGATCTTACTGTTTTTTCACTACTGTTTTTTTCCCACATTACATAGAAGTAGAAACTAAGTCTCCTACTGTAGCTTAGAAAAGAGACAAATCTGTTTGAAATACTATGGGAAGAGAGTTTAAAAAGTCGAATATTAGAGTAAATATTACAGAAAATCTAGATAAAGCTCCCCAAGAACGAGCAAACAAAAAAAATAAACCAGTATGGAAGCTACACATACAAATATAGCTAAACAAGCCAAAAACAATTATGTTGTTAGATGTTAAAATGAAAAAAGCATAAATCAACTTAGTATTTTTTTAGATGTATTCAACTTAGTATTTTTAAAGTCAAAAATTTAAAAACAAATTATAAGAGATGAGAGTGAAAGAGATTGTAGTTCGAAGAAAATGAACTGAGAGTTAAAGCAACACTATGATAAAACTAATCCAGAAAAAAAATTAGGAACTTCTGCTGACATACAGGAATGAGGGGACAAATACAGTAAACACAGAAGAAAAAGACAAAGAAATTAGTGAGAAGACAGTGGGTATGGAAGACATGGACAATTCAACATAAGGATAATCATGGTTTCTGTAGTTTATTTTCCCTCCCTCAATGGAGCTGACGATGCATTCACAGATATAAGAACATCCTTCTGAATTAAAAAGAAAAAAAAAAGAACTAAATCTTACAGATCATTTACTGGGAATATGTAACACAGAAAGGTCAAAATTGAGTTCTGCTATGAACTTTAAGGATTTAAAAAATAGTATAGTTCTTCAGCATCCAAATAAAATAATTTTTAAAAGAATGGGAAAAAATCTGGTTGGCTTTCAGCTTCAAGGTCAGAAGGTGCTAGGGCAACGTCTACAATCTTCTCACAGAAAGAAATTGTGACTCAAAACTATCCTACCAGTACTTCATCTGGGTACAACAGAAGGCATTCTGAAACATGAATAAACTCAAGGAACACACAAGTCACTTCTTGACAAACTTTATGATCATGCATACAACCAATTAAGAGATACAAACTAATTAATTCAAGAATAAAGCAGTCATATTAAGAAGTTCAGATGGTGAGCACTGAATCTATTTAAATATTGACTCAATACCATTATAGAAATTATGGGTACAGAAGACAACACAAACTCTATAAACTGCGTACAATTTTTAAACATTTAACAAATATTGAGAGGTTTAGGAAAAGAGATGAAGACAATGATGAACACTCATGTCTCCTCTTAACAGTAGTATCATTGGGGCCGGCAGGTGGCATGGTGGTTAAAGGTGCTGGATTACCACATGGCCAACCATGGTTTGAGTCCTGAAACTAGTAGCTTGCTTTCTCCCTTTCCCTTTCTCTCTCTAGTCAAATTAAAAAATAGTAACAAATGGAATTAAATAAGTAGTATAATCTACAATGGAATCTAAATTTTTAAAAAAATATGAATCTACACACTTGAATGGCTTAATCATTTTTTTTTTAATTTCCAGAGGGCATGTGTGCAAGCCAGAAAGAGAGAGATCACCTCCCAGTGGAGTGTAGCCACACCACAATCCCTTTTCCCTCATTCTCCATCCTATCTGGATTTGGGGGCATATAATGCATACACATCTACATGTTTCTCAAGCCACCATGACCCAGGATTCAAACCACGGTCAGCCATGTAGGATCAGACTTCCTGTGTACAATCCTTAACCACTGAGCTAGAGGGCTGACCCTGTATTAATCCTTTTTAAATTTTCAGGGGTCCTATGGAAACTACTATCTCTAATAGTAGTAAGGAAAAAAATTCATTCAAAATCCAATGTTTCTTTAGTTTTATTTTATATTTTTCTTCTATTAAACTCAGTGAACTTAAACTAAGTACTTAGTTAAAAGAGCATATTGTGATTCCATTTTTTAAAGTTTTTTTATATATCTAAAAAATTTCTAACAGTCCCAAAAGTAAACTCTTATTTACCCATCACCTAACTACAGTTGTTAACATTTTACCAGACTTACCTGTCAGCCACACATACACACACACATCTGGACTACTCTTAAGAACAATAACAATTTGGGGGACCAGCAGTTAGTGTAATGGCTATGTTGTGGGACTCCGGTGTAGTCAACCATGGTTTGAGTCCTGGACCCGGTGGCTTAACCTCACGCCAGGCGCGTGTGCATGCGTCCCCAAGAGCCCAAGAGGAGAATAGAGGAGAAGGGACTGTGGCGTGGCCATCCCCCCTGGGGGGGTGATTTCCTGCTTTCTGTCTCTTTGTCTCTGTCTTTCTGGCAAGCGCACATGCTCTATAGCAAAAACAAAACAAAACAAAACAAACAAACAAAAAAACAGTAACAATTTAATAGAATCTGGGGTGCTTTAAATTTTATCTTTATATTTTCTGTCTTCTTGAATTTTTTATACAGAGCTTCTAATATCTTTTAAAAGAATTATTTTAATGTATTATTATTATTTTAATTTGACCAGAGAGAGATAGAGAGAAAGAGAGAGAGGGAAAGTGAGAAAGCAAGCCACTGGGTTTGAAACTCGAACCACAGTCAGCTGTGTGGGGGTCCAGTGCCTTTAACTACCATGCCATCTGCCTGACCTGAGTTTATAGTATCTTTAAAATCAGAAATATCTTTCCCAACTCCTAAAATTCTGTCTTTCTACAATAATTAGAAACAAATGAACTAAAATGCTAACAGTGATAGATACTGAATGGTGAAAATGTAGTTGATCATTTTTTTTTTTTTCTGTTTTTCTTTATTTCAAAAAAAGGTAAGATTACTTTAGGGACCAATGAGAAAATATACTGCACCACTCAAGAGATTCCCATTTGGCATCACTGTTCTTCCTAGGGACTTTTTTCATTCTTATTGTACACCTTCAGGGAAGATTATCTCCCATTTCTTTTTTAAAACTATTACATACAAGGTAAGATCTTTATTTGTACTACCTCAAATAAACATCATAATAACCTGCAGTGGTTGGTGTTCTTGTCACTTCAACTTTATAGATGAAGGAACTGAGGCATAAGGAAATGAGGAAATTGTCCAAGGTTAACCACTAGTAAATGCTGGAGTCGCACTTCAAACTCAGACTGGAGAAAGTGATCCCACAAGTTCAGATTCTCTGTATCCTCCTCCTCTTTGGAGAAATGGAGGACTAAGGCTTGCTTCTCCTTGCAGTGGGTTTATCAGAGGTCTTTTCCAAGGGCCAGACCTTATAGAGAAATTCTTTCACCTGCTAATATTTCTTTCAAGGTGACATTCCTTCTGGATAATCTCAGTGACCCTGGTAGTACACAATCACATAGTATATTGTATAATGACTATAAATGTTTTTCATTGGACTGCAAAAAAGTCAACAAATATCCTGGCCTCTTGGCCACAAATTATAGCAAAAAATAAAAATTCTCCTTTATTTTTATTTATTTATTTTTTTTAGTCTCATGATCTAATATTAAAAGCAAAAACTCTGGGCCCTCTGTGTGGTGCAGAGGTTAATCAAGCACTGGGCAGAGAAAGCTGGACCCAACATGGCTGACGATTCAAATACCAGCCCGGCAGCAATATGTCAGGAGTTTGCACACACACGTGTACCCAGTGTGTGTGCAATTCTGATAGTAAGGAGAAATGGAAGAAAAAGGAATGAAGCATAACTAGATCCCAGTGGGCTGGTCTGTCTGTCCAGTTCTCTCTCGTGCATATGCCCTTACAGCATTAAAAAAAAAAAGTTGAAATTCCTTTTCTGTAATCATTGTGTATCTCACAGGATAAAGGTCTCCTATCTTCTGACACAGTCATTGCCCCTATTCTATAAATAAAGTATTAATATTAATGTTTGAAGGTTAGATAATTTGTCCAAGGCAGAGAGAGGAGGAAAATGAGGAACAGATAGAGGAAGAGTAATATTGGGTCATCAGGAAAGTCATGACATATTTTTGCATAGAAAAACATGTAAAATACATCATAATTTTTCCACTGACCCAATAATTCTCAGGTTTATTATCAAACAAAGAAAGTCATGTTCGTACTTTGGGAACAAAATTCTCCCTGAGACCAGGCCCAACACCCTGCACTTGGCAATCAGGAGCTGGTTGGCAGAGACATCCTGAGCACACACTGTAAAGTTTAGCTTGGGTTTTATCCCAGCTGTGCCATTTCCTACCTTGGCTACTTCCCAAAGCCTCAGTTTCCTCCTCTGAAAATGTGAAAGAGCAAAGATGTTAGCCCTCCAGGATGTTGTGAACATCAAGGAATATATGAAGCATTTCGCAAGTTTCTGGCACATGGCGAGTTTTCAATAACGTGAATTACAGTATATGACAAAGTAACAAGGTGCTTCATACCTCCCTCAACCCTGAGTTTCTGCTGCCATCTGGACTTTGTCGAAGAACTGTGATGTATCTTATGTGTTGCGCTATCTCTACATGAGCCTCAACCTACTTAGGAGATGAGACCCCCCCAAATTCAGTAGATTAGAAGGAGCACCACCTTCCCCTGTGTTTGATTTGGATTTTGCCAAGCAGAGTACCTCCCAATACCTGCAGAACACAGCTATGTACTATCATATTAGTGGGGATATTCTGGGAGGCAAAGCATACCATTCAAAAGACTCTTCTTCTGCACTGATTAATAGGACCCAGGAAAAGTAAAGAAGTTGAGAAACTTAAATAATCTGGAGTGTCTATAGTCATTCTTCCTAGAGGATAACTCTCCAACCAGTGCACTGTTGAACGGGTTGCAAGATACTCAATTATGTTCTTGGAGCTGATGGCCCAGCACACATCAGTTTACCTCTAAGGTGTTTGTAAATATTACTATTATCTTGCAGTACTTTGATGTGTAAAGGGTTGGAAAGCAACATAGAGTTCAGTACAACTTATCCAAGGGTTACTTGAGATCTATAGACTACAGTTTAGAAGCCTAATTGCTAATCCTTTAATTAAAACTCCTTGCCTATATGTCATCCCAGTTGTGGAGTGTCTGCATATCCCAACTGATCATCTATCAAAAAACATTTGCTTTTATTATTATTATAATTATTATTATTTTATTGCCAGAGGGCATCTGCACTCACCAGAAAAAGAGAAAGGAAAACCCAATGGGGTGTTTCCCATGTAGACATTAGACTCACCCTCTTAGCTGTGGACTACCCCAGAAATAATATAGGTATTTTATTTTAGTATATATTAACCTTGTCTTTACTTAACTAGACAAGATTTATTTTTAGACCTTTGTAACTAGTAATTTGCTGCCACCCTAGCCTAAGGTTAAAGTTTATTTTTTTATTTTTTATTTTTTTGGAGAGGTTTTTCGCTATAGGGCACATGCGCTTGCCAGACAGACAGAGACATAGAGACAGAAAGCGAGAAATCACCCCCCGGGGGGATGGTCATACCACAATCCCTTCTCCTCCATTCTCCTCTCAGGATCTTGGGCATGCATGCACATGTGCCCAGCCTGAGTTTAAGCTGCCAGGTCCAGGACTCAAACCACGGTCAACTACATGGGAGTTCAGCGACATAGCCATTACACTAACTGCTGGTCCCAATATTTGCTATTCTTAAAGACTGTGGCAGTAATCAGGAAATGGGGCTCCCAATTGCACATAGGGCATTATTTAATTCTTTTCCCTATGTACACTTTGGTATGTAACTGTGACCCCAACTTATTTACCAACCAAAACTACACTCAAATCAGATGCCCCCCACAAAACTGGCAGAGATGGCCTGAAGCCATGAGCATTCTGAAAATACACCTTAATAAAAAGCTGCTTTCCATCAGATTCGTCACAACTGAACAGAAAAGCAAAATACTTTGTTGCTTCTAATATGTAGAGAGAGCCTGATGAGGTAATGACTTTTTTCTCCCCCGGCATTAAACTCAAATATAATAATATCACAATATAATTTTTATCTTTCAACATTCTATTATTGAGTAAAAACTGAATTCTGGGCTTGCTTTTAGTTTGTCTCTCTCAGTCACTGACTCAGAAATAAAGATGAGTGGGATATGCTGAATGAACCAGGCTCCTGCATGAAATGGTTTATGACAGATGACGATATATGATGAGAATACAAAACCCTGATGATAATAGGTTTATTTATTGATTGCAAATAAAATTCATGAAGTGTGAAGCTGAAAACTGCACTGGAGGGAATTGGGCAGGGAGGCCGTCAGAAAAAGTGTATACAGCACAGGCATGGAGGCGAGACTGCCTGCTGGAGGCCTGGGTAGACTCGAAGACGGGAACTGGGGAGAATCAGGACGCTGGTATTGACCTGCCAAAATCCTTGGGCAAAAGACAAGGTCCCTTCTCTGCCTCCCCTTCCTGAGTGACACATATAGGCCTCCTGCAGCGACAGGGAAGTGCTATAGAAAGGAACAAGGCTTCAGAAAGCTGGTTTTTCTAGAACCACCTCTGCCACTAACAGGTTCCCTGACCTGTCTCAACTTACTTCCACTGTAAAATAAGTTTTTCTGTATTCAACAAATAGCACGATACCCAGTGCTGAGCCTAAAAGACTAGGATGAGTAAAGAGAAAGTGCCATTCTTCCTGGGAAGAGCAGGCGGGTAAGCAACCACTGTACAACACTTGCAGTATGGGCAATGAAACATCCAGCCCACTCAGTGCCTGACCTTGCCATTCCCGACAACAGCTTCTACTACAAAACCACATTTTCCCCAAGCACCTGAAGGTACAACAAAAATGGACCCAAAAAACAGCAAAATACGTGAGACTTTTTAACTCCCAAGCACACCCTAGAAAGGCTACAGAAGAAAGGACTGCAGACCTGAGAAGTTATTTGCATATTGCTGGATGATTTACATATGGGAGGAGCCAGCCCTCACTGAATTACCCTCCCACATCCTTTCTCCCCCAGGTCACTGCTAGGATGGCTCAAAAGCCTACAAAGGGTTTTTGCCCAATGTTCTTGGGAATTTGCAGGCCATGATTTCACAAAACAAAACCAGGGGAAAAAACTCTTTATTTTACTTATCTTTCTGTAGTTCCTGGAAGCAAGCTAACAGGAAGTACTTAATGACAGCTTCTTAAGAGGCGGTTTTCAGTCAATCCAGGTAGCAAGTGAAGAAGAGAATAATTATAGTTCCAATTTAGATTAGTGACAATGAAGTCTTAAAGTCGATGTCCTCTTGAAGACTCATTGAGATTTCATTTGAAAAACACAGGATCTGATTGCTGCCTAACAAGTTAGCACAAATGTAACAGCTTACGATAACACACTTATCATCCCAGTTTCCATGTGTCAGGAGACAGAATACGGGTCAGCCCAGGGTCTTACCAGGCTGAAATCAAGGTATCATCAAGGGCTGCAACCTTTTCTGAGGTATGGGGTCTTCTTCCAAGCTCATGGTGATTGGCAAAACCCTGTTCCATGTGGTTGTAGGACTGAGGATCTCAACTACTGGAAACTACCCATAGTTTCCTGCCATGTGGCCCTCTCCAAATCACAGATATTTGCATTTTCAAGGCCATCAGAGGAGTCTCAATCTTTGAGATTGACCACTAGACTCTCTTGTAAAGGGATCTCCTGATTAGGCCAGGTCCATGGGATAGCTCTCTTTTGATTAATTAGTCACTAACTCATTAGTTAGTGATTAATTGGACCTACAAATTCCTAGACCTTTGCCATGTAACATAACATAATCACGGGAGAAATCACGGGTGCCTCTGCTATGCACCATTGGTTAGAAGTGAACAGGTTCTACCCGTACTTAAGGGGAAGAGATCACACACGGTCATGATTATTGGGAGGGCAACTATGACAGAACGCTGCCTGCCATAGGACCTCACTTCATAGCCTTTTGTGTAGTTCAATTTATTTATGTTGGATTCATTGTACAGGATTTGCTACTCTTGCTGGAAGGAAATCCACAAATAAGTCTCCTTCCCCTACTAGTATTATTCCCAAGTTTTGTCATGATTGCTCTGAAATTTGAGAACAGGGGTTCATAGGAAGATTTTTTTTTTTAGCTCCCTACCCTGGCAACTTCGTAGTCCTTCTACTGTTCGCTCTGAGAAAAAGAGTAAGCAGGTACCTTACAGAGAGCTCACCATCAACTTATAATCCCTGCAGATATAAAATTACTCCAGAGAGGCCTACCTCACACAGGAAGACTTTCTATTGAAAGCCCTCTAAGAGGAAGCTTTTGCCCAAAGGGAGATCACAAAGATCTGGCCCCAACACATTGCAAACACACGCAATGCCAGCCATCAAATGGATACCTCCTCTTGCTTCAGAGAAAAATTAACAGCTTATCTGGTCATACCACAATCCCTTCTCCTCCATTCTCCTCTCAGGATCTTGGGCATGCATGCACATGTGCCCAGCCTGAGTTTAAGCTGCCAGGTCCAGGACTCAAACCACGGTCAACTACATGGGAGTTCAGCGACATAGCCATTACACTAACTGCTGGTCCCAATATTTGCTATTCTTAAAGACTGTGGCAGTAATCAGGAAATGGGGCTCCCAATTGCACATAGGGCATTATTTAATTCTTTTCCCTATGTACACTTTGGTATGTAACTGTGACCCCAACTTATTTACCAACCAAAACTACACTCAAATCAGATGCCCCCCACAAAACTGGCAGAGATGGCCTGAAGCCATGAGCATTCTGAAAATACACCTTAATAAAAAGCTGCTTTCCATCAGATTCGTCACAACTGAACAGAAAAGCAAAATACTTTGTTGCTTCTAATATGTAGAGAGAGCCTGATGAGGTAATGACTTTTTTCTCCCCCGGCATTAAACTCAAATATAATAATATCACAATATAATTTTTATCTTTCAACATTCTATTATTGAGTAAAAACTGAATTCTGGGCTTGCTTTTAGTTTGTCTCTCTCAGTCACTGACTCAGAAATAAAGATGAGTGGGATATGCTGAATGAACCAGGCTCCTGCATGAAATGGTTTATGACAGATGACGATATATGATGAGAATACAAAACCCTGATGATAATAGGTTTATTTATTGATTGCAAATAAAATTCATGAAGTGTGAAGCTGAAAACTGCACTGGAGGGAATTGGGCAGGGAGGCCGTCAGAAAAAGTGTATACAGCACAGGCATGGAGGCGAGACTGCCTGCTGGAGGCCTGGGTAGACTCGAAGACGGGAACTGGGGAGAATCAGGACGCTGGTATTGACCTGCCAAAATCCTTGGGCAAAAGACAAGGTCCCTTCTCTGCCTCCCCTTCCTGAGTGACACATATAGGCCTCCTGCAGCGACAGGGAAGTGCTATAGAAAGGAACAAGGCTTCAGAAAGCTGGTTTTTCTAGAACCACCTCTGCCACTAACAGGTTCCCTGACCTGTCTCAACTTACTTCCACTGTAAAATAAGTTTTTCTGTATTCAACAAATAGCACGATACCCAGTGCTGAGCCTAAAAGACTAGGATGAGTAAAGAGAAAGTGCCATTCTTCCTGGGAAGAGCAGGCGGGTAAGCAACCACTGTACAACACTTGCAGTATGGGCAATGAAACATCCAGCCCACTCAGTGCCTGACCTTGCCATTCCCGACAACAGCTTCTACTACAAAACCACATTTTCCCCAAGCACCTGAAGGTACAACAAAAATGGACCCAAAAAACAGCAAAATACGTGAGACTTTTTAACTCCCAAGCACACCCTAGAAAGGCTACAGAAGAAAGGACTGCAGACCTGAGAAGTTATTTGCATATTGCTGGATGATTTACATATGGGAGGAGCCAGCCCTCACTGAATTACCCTCCCACATCCTTTCTCCCCCAGGTCACTGCTAGGATGGCTCAAAAGCCTACAAAGGGTTTTTGCCCAATGTTCTTGGGAATTTGCAGGCCATGATTTCACAAAACAAAACCAGGGGAAAAAACTCTTTATTTTACTTATCTTTCTGTAGTTCCTGGAAGCAAGCTAACAGGAAGTACTTAATGACAGCTTCTTAAGAGGCGGTTTTCAGTCAATCCAGGTAGCAAGTGAAGAAGAGAATAATTATAGTTCCAATTTAGATTAGTGACAATGAAGTCTTAAAGTCGATGTCCTCTTGAAGACTCATTGAGATTTCATTTGAAAAACACAGGATCTGATTGCTGCCTAACAAGTTAGCACAAATGTAACAGCTTACGATAACACACTTATCATCCCAGTTTCCATGTGTCAGGAGACAGAATACGGGTCAGCCCAGGGTCTTACCAGGCTGAAATCAAGGTATCATCAAGGGCTGCAACCTTTTCTGAGGTATGGGGTCTTCTTCCAAGCTCATGGTGATTGGCAAAACCCTGTTCCATGTGGTTGTAGGACTGAGGATCTCAACTACTGGAAACTACCCATAGTTTCCTGCCATGTGGCCCTCTCCAAATCACAGATATTTGCATTTTCAAGGCCATCAGAGGAATCTCAATCTTTGAGATTGACCACTAGACTCTCTTGTAAAGGGATCTCCTGATTAGGCCAGGTCCATGGGATAGCTCTCTTTTGATTAATTAGTCACTAACTCATTAGTTAGTGATTAATTGGACCTACAAATTCCTAGACCTTTGCCATGTAACATAACATAATCACGGGAGAAATCACGGGTGCCTCTGCTATGCACCATTGGTTAGAAGTGAACAGGTTCTACCCGTACTTAAGGGGAAGAGATCACACACGGTCATGATTATTGGGAGGGCAACTATGACAGAACGCTGCCTGCCATAGGACCTCACTTCATAGCCTTTTGTGTAGTTCAATTTATTTATGTTGGATTCATTGTACAGGATTTGCTACTCTTGCTGGAAGGAAATCCACAAATAAGTCTCCTTCCCCTACTAGTATTATTCCCAAGTTTTGTCATGATTGCTCTGAAATTTGAGAACAGGGGTTCATAGGAAGATTTTTTTTTTTAGCTCCCTACCCTGGCAACTTCGTAGTCCTTCTACTGTTCGCTCTGAGAAAAAGAGTAAGCAGGTACCTTACAGAGAGCTCACCATCAACTTATAATCCCTGCAGATATAAAATTACTCCAGAGAGGCCTACCTCACACAGGAAGACTTTCTATTGAAAGCCCTCTAAGAGGAAGCTTTTGCCCAAAGGGAGATCACAAAGATCTGGCCCCAACACATTGCAAACACACGCAATGCCAGCCATCAAATGGATACCTCCTCTTGCTTCAGAGAAAAATTAACAGCTTATCTCCTCCCCTCAGTGGCTTTACCAAATGCCTGCAGCCCAAGTCAGCAAGCTTCCTGACCCTATCCTGCTCTCTGGTAAGGAAGGACATAACTTCTCCATGTTATCGTTTCCACAGGAAAAAGGTTTGGGGTTAATGTAAGCAGCAATGTTTTTATTTAAAAAAAAAAAAAAAAAAAAAAAAAAACACTCTGTCTGTGTAATCATTCCTGGCCTTCTTCCATGCACCTGCCCTGCCACCACCCCCTCTCTGGTACTTCCGGCTCTTTCTGCCTCCCTCCTCCTTTGCTGGATGGTGTTCAGGCATCACTTTGACCCATCCCCCAGGCCTTCTGCCATCTCTTCCTGGGCTTGCCTCCAACACGCTCTTTAATCCATGATGTAGTGATTTTCTAAAAAGTGAATCCCTTTGCTCTAAGAAACAAATGGTGCCAAATCACCCAGGAAGACTGATAGAAAAATATTCTTTATGGGGGAAAGAAAAAGGGAACGAAACAAACACAACAGGACTACCAAAAGATGACAGACAACTCGACTGAATTTCTATTATATAAAACGAAGTCTTCAGACCCAGAATATGACTTTGGCTGGGATGGAATCTAGATTTAACATATCAACCTAAAAGGAGGTTTGGCTTGTAGTATAAAGACCACATTGTTAAAGCAACAGTCCCACGATTTCCAGTGACATAGCTGGCATAGCTTGAACATCTCCCCAGACCGTAACTGAACAAAAGTAGTTGTCCTCAGGCATAGCCCAGTTTTTTAAGAATGTGGGTCAGATGGACCTGGGTTTGAATACCAGTGCTGCTCTTAAGGACTACATAATCTTTATTGAGTCACTCATCTGCAACAAACCTGTTTCTCCTTTGTAAAAGGAGGTAGCACACATAGCAGCCATGTCACAGTTGCTATTGTGAGGATCCCATTAGATATATTGTCTGTGATGTAATTAGCGCTTCTGGCACATAATAAACGCTCCAGAAGAATTGTTACTGCTAATATTAAAACTCCCTGGACCAGGAAGCAAATAATACCCAGTGTAATGCTACTTGATTTTACTCTCCTGCCTCACTGAAATGTTTTCACCAGACTAGGTACTATGATTTTGTTTTAATTTGGAAGAAATAATGTTTCCCCACAATCAAGAGCTTCTAAAACTTAAACATTGAAAAAGTCACTGAAGAAGGAGTGGAGAAATTTGCTCAAAGAGTGCAATGCTTCAGTTGGACATGATGAATAAGTTCTAGAGATAATAACAGTTCATAATAATTTATCATACGCTTGAAAATTGGAGACCACAAAAAGAAAACTATGTGAAGTGATAGGTATGTTAATTAGTTTGGATTGTGGTAATCATTTCACAATATATACATATATCAAAACATTATGTTGCACACTATAAATAAATACAATTTGTCAGTTATACCTCCATAAAGCTGGAGGGGAAATAGTCACTTGAGGCAGGTGCTATGGGAATGTTGCTATGGAAATGTTCCATCTGCCTCCAGATTGAGGTATCATCAGCAGTTTTTTGGGGGAATACAGTTCTATAGAAGCATACAGGCAACTCAAGCCCAGAGTAAAGCGTGGGCTTTTTTTTTTTTTTTTTTTTTTTTTTTATTTACACCACTAGTATCTAAAGAAGGTCAGGAGAAACAGTAAGGAATGTTAGAAGAGCAACCTTTCAGAGACACAAGAGACACAGTGAGCCAGACCAACTCCACGAGTCCATCTGGAAACCATAAATACTGGATCAAGAGGAGTGTAAGGAGACAAAAGAGGCCATTTCTAATTAAAAGCTAAATAATAACCATTTTTAAATGTTCTGAATATAAAATACATTGTTGATATGAAAAGACTTCAAGCAGACAGTCAGCAAGTGAGGTGCAATTGTCTTTTCTATAATAATCCCCCTAACCATAAACCAAGTTCAGATCCTTTAAAAAAAACTTCATACATGAAACCAGATGCCATTCAATAAATGCATTTCCTAGCCCTTTCCACAAAAATATTCTGGGGGAACCAGCAGTTAGCATAATGGCTATGTCGCTGGACTCCCACGTAGTCGACCACGGTTTGCATCCCGGACCCGGTGACTTAAAACTCACGCCAGGCGCGTGTGCGTGCATACTCAAGGTCCCGAGAGGAAAATGGAGAAGGGATTGCGGCGTGACCATCCCCCCTGAGGGGTGATTTCTCGCTTTCTGTCTCTATGTCTCTCTCTGTCTGGCAAGCGCACACACACCATAGCGTAAAACCTCTCCAAAAAAAAAATATTCTGGCAGAGGTCTGGAGCTCTGTTTTCCAGCTAAGGCCAAGAGTTCCCAGATAAGAAGCAAATTATAGAGAACAAAAATAAGGCCCAAATTAAATTCCATCCATAACTTGATTCCTGCAAGTGGAACTTCTAGAACCGTTCTCAACTTTTAGTGTGCCTAAGGAACAACTCAGAATGTTTGTATTTGGGACCCACACATTCAGTTTTATGCATTCAGCGCAAATGTATCAAATGGCCTACGTGTTGGGCAGTAGGAATGCCATCAAGATCTCTACGTTCACCAAAGCTTCTTGCCAAACTGGAGGTGTGAACAATGAACATACCATTACAATAGCTTAACAATGCAAAACTGTCATCAGAGAAGGCTCTCGCTAATTCTTCAAAGATCTTTCCAGACATCAGGAAATTGGGCAAAGAAAGATGAGAATCAGCAGTTATTGGGCAACCACAAAATGCAGGCCGTTTATACTCACTTGCACATTTAATCCTCAGGCAGGTATTGTTATACCTACTTCTTAGGTATCAGTTTACACAGTTGCGTCCTTCCACAAGGCTTGGATGCCAGGATTTTTGACTCCAAAACCCATGTTCGCACCCCAGCACAGTCTCGCTTTGATAACACCACTTATTCAAGGGTTTATGGCTATGAAATGGCATTGGCATTTGGGCTGGCTGAATTTTTTAAAAACAGATTAGCATGTTATTTTAGGATATGGAGAGTCAAACTACTGAAAGAAAGGAATACAAACATGTACGTAAGAAAATGCTTCCAATAGGGAGATCACAAAGTACAAAGCAACTCCCATATCACGGCCTTGCAGGTGTTTGGATCGATGCCCCTTGGGTCTTGGGCAGGCTTGGCCACTAGAGGGCAGAGTGCGCATTGAACAATCAACAAAAATCCCAATAGCCCTTTGTGAGAAAAACCTAATGCTGCATGCTTCATTAAGTATTCTAGTGTTGATAATCATTTGCTCTATTCTGGTGCAGATATGGAACAGATGGAAGATTTTCGCGCTGGACTGTGGTACCTGATCACTGCATTTCAGACCACGGTGGATGGGAAGAGTCTTCTCCTCTGGTTCATTAATTTCCAGTTTCTTAGAATTATAGAGCTATGATAAAATACCCTTGAGACTTACCTGATTTGGTAACAACCTTTACCAATAATATGAAATCACTGGGCAATTAAATAAAGAGTTGGCTTTGGGACCAGCAGTTGGCATAATGTCTGTGTCGCTGGACTTCCATGTAGTGGACCGCAGTTCGTGTCCTGGACCTGGTGGCTTAAACTCACGCTGGGTGCATGTGTGTGCGTCCCAAGATCCCATGAGTAGAATGGAGAAGAAAGGACTACGGCATGGTCACTCCCTGGGGGTGATTTCTCACTTTCTATCTCTCTGTCTCTCTCCGTCTTTCTGGTGAGCTCACACCCCCTGTAGCATAAACCTCTCAAAACAAACAAACAGAAAAAAGAGTTGGCTTCTAATCTTGGTCTACTAATCATTTTTAAAACCCATAGTGATAGCAATAGCAGGGGTTTTTGAAGTCAGCTTAGAGTTCAGATCCCAATTCTGTTACTTTCCAACTGTGCCTATGATCAAATCACCTAACCACGATGAACCCTAGTTTCCTCATCTATAAAATAGAACCTACCCTAATAGGCGTGTTGTGAGATAAATAAGTTACTAAATATAAGTACTTAGAATGGTTAATAATTATTAATGGCAGCTGCTAAACTGTGATCAGGTAGTAATAGAAATAGTTTGAGCTGCACATTACTGGCCCAGGGAAAGCCTTTCTAAAGGTTGTCCTGTTTTCCTTTTGTCACAAATCCCCTGCATCGTACCCCTCATCTCTCTCTCTCTCCTGTTGTAAGTGAACAGGGTTCCCTTCTCAGACAAAAGGTCAACCCTTCAAAATGCAAATAAAAACTGAGATATAACTTCGCTCCAATTAGAATGGCCATCATCAAAAGAATTAAAGAATACTAAGTGCTGGTGAGGCAATAGAGAAAGGGGAACTCTTGTGTTTCCTCATTGGTAAAGTAAATTAGCTTATTCATTACGGGAAACAGTATGGCTCCTCAAAAAACAGAACTCCCTTATGATCCAATAGTTCCACTCCAGGGTATATATATATCCAAGGAAAAGGAAATTGGTAAGCTGAACTGGTATCTGTATGCCCATGTTTATTGAAGCACTATTCACAATAGCTAAGACATGGAATCAACCTACATGCCCAACAATGGACAAATAAAGAAAATGTTAGGCATATACACAAAAGAATATTATCCAACCATTTAAAAGAGTAAAATCTGGGCCAGTAGGTGGCATGGTGGTTAAAGTGCTGGATCCCACATGGCTAACTGCATGATTTGAGTCCCGAACCCAGTGGCTTGAAAATCACGCTGGGTGCGTGTGTGTACCCAAAATCCCGAGAGGAGACTAGAGAAGGGATTGTAGGGGGTTGTAGTGTGGCCATTCCCCCAGTGGGTGATTTCTCATTTTCTCTCTCTCTCACTCACATACTCTCGTGCTCTCTCTGGCAAGCACCCATGCCCTACAGCAAAAACTAACCAACAAAAGGGGGGGAGGGGATGTGAACAAATCTGGAGGAAATAATGCTGCATGAAACAAACCATGTATTTAAGACATCACCATATGTTCTCCCTCATTAGTACAAGAAAAAAGATTTGATTGCATAGAAGTGGAGAGTGTAATGATGGATACCAGAAGTTGGAAAAAGAGAGGGGGTTGGACGATGGGGAGAATGGGAGGAATTGGTTGACAGATGCAAGAGTGCATATAGATAAGTGGAGTATGACAGCACAGAAAAGAATGGTAATTGGGGGCCAGGTGGTGGTACAGCACTCAGTAGTACAAGAAAAAAGATTTGATTGCATAGAAGTGGAGAGTGTAATGATGGATACCAGAAGTTGGAAAAAGAGAGGGGGTTGGACGATGGGGAGAATGGGAGGAATTGGTTGACAGATGCAAGAGTGCATATAGATAAGTGGAGTATGACAGCACAGAAAAGAATGGTAATTGGGGGCCAGGTGGTGGTACAGCTGGACACATGTGGGAAAGACGCTGGGTTAATATTCTGGAACCTTCTTCAGCACTCTGGGCCATGATCTGAGTTGACTGAAACTAGAGGTGGATCATGGCATAAAAGCCCTATTTGGATGGGGCTGGCAGGTGGTGTGGAGGTTAAAGTCACTGGACTCCCACATGGCTGACTATGGTTCAAGTCTCGGACCTGGTGGCTTGCTTTCTCACTTTCTCTCTCTCCTCTCTCACTTCATTCTCACTCTGACTCTGATCCTCTCTGGTCAAATTAAAATAAATAAATAAATAAATATCAATAAAATAATTGTTTAAAGATAAAAACATAGACCTACAGTGGGAGTGCCTGAATCTGTCCATATCTCTCAGTATTTAAAGATAAAAAAATAGACCTACTGGGGGAGTGCCTGAATCTGTCCATATCTCTCAGAAGAAATAAATAAAAACTAATGACAGTTGGAGACAATTCAATGTAAAACAAGAGATTTCAAATACGTATAACAACATAATAAGTACTTGAGATGATAGCTATATTTATTACCCTGGATTGATCATCACACAATGCATACATATTTTGAAAAACCACACCATACCCCACAAATTTGTACAACTATTATATATAAATTAGGAATTATAATAATAAAATTAAAAGAAAAACAGCCAGTCCTTCAGTCTGCAGCCTAGAGGTTATATCTTCCCATCTTCTCTGGAACGTTATGCTTTCAGTTATCATTTATCTTGCGTGGCTTATGCATCTTTATCTTTTCCCACCTTCCCTGAAACCTTCCGTTCTTATGTGTGTGTGTATACACAATCTTGGCCAGAGAGCACATGTACTAATCAGACAGAGAGCAAGAGAAAACAACTCCCAATGGTGGTGTGTTCACACTGCATCCCCTTTTATCTATTTCTCCATTTCATCAGGATCTGGGACAAGTGCACACACACACCTGACAAGTTTTTCAAGCTACTGGGGTTGGGATTCAAAACATAGTCATGTGGGATCTGGTTTTCAATGTCAGCATTTAACTACTGTCCTATGGGTCAGACCCATCTAGTCTTTTCTTTTTAAATTTTAAAATATGTGCCAGAAGGCATATGTGCTTGTGGAGGGGGCTTGGTAGTGAAAGAAAGCACCCCTCCCCCCCATGAGGCATGGTCATGCCTAATCCCTTCTTCCCCGTTTCTCCATTCTGTCAGGATTGGGGACATGTAAGCATATGTACCTGGTGTGTTTTTCAAGCTGCCAGGGCTGGGATTTGAACCACTCAGTCAGTCATATGGGATCCGGGTCCCTTAACCACTAGTCCATAGGGCCAGCCTCTAGTATTTATTGTAAAATCAATTGATCAAACAAAATCAAAACTTCCCTATATCCTTTGTGCCAAAGCCTCCATCTTTACTTGCTTTCCAAGAAAACTTCACAGCAGAGCTTCCCGCAACCCAGAGGCTCCATTTCCTCCTGCCTAGTTACTCCTTAGCCACTCCAGCTGCATTCCATTTGGCATACTCTGACCAGTGCCACTAACACCTAGTGCTCTTCAGTTCTCCTCTTACCTGACCTCTTGGCAACTGGACACAGGTGACCTTCTGGGACTGCTGCATACTGATTCAGTAACACCCAAGTATTCCTCAGTGTCTGTGCTCACTCCGCTTTCTCTACCTGGCCTGTAAGTGCCAGAATCTGCACAGCTATGACTCTGGCCTCCCTTCCTTACTCTACTCTTAGATGCTCTTATCCATTCCTGAGGACTCAAGACCACCTCCACAATCATGATGCTTCAGTCTTAGGCCCCACTCACGTCTCCACCAGAAGAACATCCAATGAGCAACTCAAGTTCACCATAATTTCCTGAATTATCCACTCCCCCAGCACGCCCCACCCTCTGCTGCTACACACGGTTGAAATTGTTTCTTCAACATCTCTCATTGTGAAATTCACATTTGTCTGCAGCTAGATATTTATGTCAGAAATTTGACAAACGCTCTTAATACTTTGCTCCCTTTTATCCCACCTAATTAGCTGTGGTTCTTATCCATTCTACCTACTAGGCTTTTTTCAAACTTCTTCCCTTTTTTTCTCCACTACCTCTATCATTTGAAACTATCATCATTTTTGCCTGGTCTTCTCCCTTCCAGTCTTCACACTTGAGCCAGGGAAATATTTTTAAATGTTGATTTTACCCATATTGCTTCCCACATTTGAAATCCTGTGTTGATTATAGCCCTTCAAGTAAAATCAGAGCTCTCAAAGAAGTCTAAACTTTACTTCATCTGGCCCTTTCCTTTCTCTATACCCTTGACTCACACCCTTCTTACCTTCCCTTTTCCCTTTGGTTTCCCAAAATTCTTTTTCCTCCCTTCTCAAAATCCATGCTTGAATCTAGATTAACTTATTAAGCATCTATGGTGTGCCAATCACTATGGGAATTTCAAAGGTGTATCTATCACAGCTCCTTGCCCTCAAAGGAGTTTATAACTGTGGAGGAAGGAGGACCTAGGTGTTTATAATATTAAGTAAAATGTAATAAATAGTGTTAAATAGGTCACCAAGTGGCATGGTGGTTAAGGCACTGGACTTCCATGAGGCCACTGTGCATGAGGCATGGTCATGCCTAATCCCTTCTTCCCCGTTTCTCCATTCTGTCAGGATTGGGGACATGTAAGCATATGTACCTGGTGTGTTTTTCAAGCTGCCAGGGCTGGGATTTGAACCACTCAGTCAGTCATATGGGATCCGGGTCCCTTAACCACTAGTCCATAGGGCCAGCCTCTAGTATTTATTGTAAAATCAATTGATCAAACAAAATCAAAACTTCCCTATATCCTTTGTGCCAAAGCCTCCATCTTTACTTGCTTTCCAAGAAAACTTCACAGCAGAGCTTCCCGCAACCCAGAGGCTCCATTTCCTCCTGCCTAGTTACTCCTTAGCCACTCCAGCTGCATTCCATTTGGCATACTCTGACCAGTGCCACTAACACCTAGTGCTCTTCAGTTCTCCTCTTACCTGACCTCTTGGCAACTGGACACAGGTGACCTTCTGGGACTGCTGCATACTGATTCAGTAACACCCAAGTATTCCTCAGTGTCTGTGCTCACTCCGCTTTCTCTACCTGGCCTGTAAGTGCCAGAATCTGCACAGCTATGACTCTGGCCTCCCTTCCTTACTCTACTCTTAGATGCTCTTATCCATTCCTGAGGACTCAAGACCACCTCCACAATCATGATGCTTCAGTCTTAGGCCCCACTCACGTCTCCACCAGAAGAACATCCAATGAGCAACTCAAGTTCACCATAATTTCCTGAATTATCCACTCCCCCAGCACGCCCCACCCTCTGCTGCTACACACGGTTGAAATTGTTTCTTCAACATCTCTCATTGTGAAATTCACATTTGTCTGCAGCTAGATATTTATGTCAGAAATTTGACAAACGCTCTTAATACTTTGCTCCCTTTTATCCCACCTAATTAGCTGTGGTTCTTATCCATTCTACCTACTAGGCTTTTTTCAAACTTCTTCCCTTTTTTTCTCCACTACCTCTATCATTTGAAACTATCATCATTTTTGCCTGGTCTTCTCCCTTCCAGTCTTCACACTTGAGCCAGGGAAATATTTTTAAATGTTGATTTTACCCATATTGCTTCCCACATTTGAAATCCTGTGTTGATTATAGCCCTTCAAGTAAAATCAGAGCTCTCAAAGAAGTCTAAACTTTACTTCATCTGGCCCTTTCCTTTCTCTATACCCTTGACTCACACCCTTCTTACCTTCCCTTTTCCCTTTGGTTTCCCAAAATTCTTTTTCCTCCCTTCTCAAAATCCATGCTTGAATCTAGATTAACTTATTAAGCATCTATGGTGTGCCAATCACTATGGGAATTTCAAAGGTGTATCTATCACAGCTCCTTGCCCTCAAAGGAGTTTATAACTGTGGAGGAAGGAGGACCTAGGTGTTTATAATATTAAGTAAAATGTAATAAATAGTGTTAAATAGGTCACCAAGTGGCATGGTGGTTAAGGCACTGGACTTCCATGAGGCCACTGTGGTTCAAGCCCTGGACCTAGCAGCTTGAAAAATCACACTGGGTGCATGTGTGTGCCCAAAATCCTGAAAGGAGAATAGAGGAGAAGGGACTGTGGTGTGGTCACCCCTCCTTGAGGAGGGGGGGTGATTTCTCACTTTCCCTCGTCTCTCACTGATAAGCGTACGTGCCCTGTGGCTAAAACCTAAAACAAATGAATAGCATTAAAAAATGTACACACAAGGGAGTTCAGAGAGGAAATGAGTGGGGATACAATTCACAGAGAAAGCTACAGAGACAAGATCTGTGCATAATGCCCTGCGGGATGGGAGGACTGGGCCATTTCCAGATTGCACAGGATAACAATGGATCTAGGGAAGGATGAGCAAAAGCAGGAGACACACAGGTCTGTCAGGGTGACAGGGGAGAAAATGGTATCAAGAAAGAACTGTTGTCCATGACAACTACTGCAGATACAAAAATCCATGGGCACTTAAATATGGCAAACTGAGGCCACTGAAGATCTTTGGGAAAGTACAATGAACCCTCCATACTGGTGGATCTGTGTCACAGATTTAACCAACCCCAGATTCAGCCAGGCCCTGTCACTTGCTACAAAATGGGGAACAAGGACTGACCCTATAGCACAGTGGTTAAGCATGGTGCTCCAGAAGTCATATCCCACACGGCCAACCATAGTCCAAGTTCCAGCCCCGACAGCTTGAAAAACATACCTGGTACATATGTGTACATGCCCAGAATCCCAAAAAGATGGAGAAATAAAGGAAAAAGGATTGTGCAAAGACAGCACCCCATATGGGGAGGTGTCATCTGTCTGTCTGTCTGTCTCTCTTTCTCTCTCAGGAGCAAAGACAGTGTGTGGCAATTAAAGTTAAAAGGTGCTTAAATTAAAAAATTAAATGGAGGAGGAGGTGGCTTCCTAAAAGAGTTGCTAAGGCTTATATATTTTTCTTTTCACTTACATTTGATGCTAAGATTACTTAGCATCAGATTTAATCTAGAGATAATTTAAACACAGGAGGATTTATGTAGATTATATGCAAATGTCATGCTATTTTAATAAGGAACTTGAGCATCTAAGGATGTTAGTATTTGTGGGGATCCTAGAATCAGGCCCCTGTGGATACTGAGGAATGACTGCAATTTTCATAGATGGGTGGAAGTTAAAAGGGAAGGACAAGGGACCAGCAGTTAACGTAATGGCTATGTCGCTGAACTCCCATGTAGTCGACCGCAGTTCAAGTCCTGGACCCGGTGGCTTAAACTCACACCAGGCGCATATGCATGCATGCGTGTGTGCCCAAGATCCTGAGAGGAGAATGGAGGAGAAGGGACTGCGGCGTGGCCATCCTCCCTGGGGCGTAATTTCTCACTTTCTGTCTCTCTGTCTCTCTCAGTCTTTCCGGCAAGAGCATTATTAAAAAAAATTTTTTTTAAAAGGCAATAGAAAAAACTCATGAAAACATGAAGACTAAGTATAATACCCTATTATTTCAAGAAATTTGAAAGCAAAAGGAAAAACATGACAGAAAGAGGTTTGCGAATTCAGTATTAAGCACTATAGCTAGAACCAGGCAGATAAATTTTCAGCTAGAGTTAGATCAAAACAGTATCTGGTTGCCTCACTGCAGTCAGTCAGCAGGAGGCAGGAAAAGAAGAGTTTAAAAGAAAAAGGGTTTTTCACATCCAAGACTCACCTAGAGAGCCCTCCCCAGTCCCTGGGAGCAGCCTTAGGTGTCGCTGAACTCCCATGTAGTCGACCGCAGTTCAAGTCCTGGACCCGGTGGCTTAAACTCACACCAGGCGCATATGCATGCATGCGTGTGTGCCCAAGATCCTGAGAGGAGAATGGAGGAGAAGGGACTGCGGCGTGGCCATCCTCCCTGGGGCGTAATTTCTCACTTTCTGTCTCTCTGTCTCTCTCAGTCTTTCCGGCAAGAGCATTATTAAAAAAAATTTTTTTTAAAAGGCAATAGAAAAAACTCATGAAAACATGAAGACTAAGTATAATACCCTATTATTTCAAGAAATTTGAAAGCAAAAGGAAAAACATGACAGAAAGAGGTTTGCGAATTCAGTATTAAGCACTATAGCTAGAACCAGGCAGATAAATTTTCAGCTAGAGTTAGATCAAAACAGTATCTGGTTGCCTCACTGCAGTCAGTCAGCAGGAGGCAGGAAAAGAAGAGTTTAAAAGAAAAAGGGTTTTTCACATCCAAGACTCACCTAGAGAGCCCTCCCCAGTCCCTGGGAGCAGCCTTAGGGACTAACAGGAGGTAGGGGCACCCATCCCTGCTCTGCACTGGCTGTAAAAAGTGCAGAACAATGGAAGCTGGTTGTAAAACTTAAGCAGATCAGACACTATAAAATACTTTGTAATGCGCCATTGAGGCGACCAAATAAGAGGCTTGAATAAATTTATATTCCAATTGCTAAACATTACAGTCAATTTAAAAACCCACAAAAGTTTTGCTGAACAACTGTATAAATTAGAATGGATCTGTCGCATTGTACAGTACCTAATAGACTGAGACATAAAACAATCGCAGCTAACTCCCCCTCACCTGTTAAATCATCTTGAAATAGATCTTCTAACTCAACTCACCATTTTTTTTCCTTTCAAAAAATGCTATAAGGTAATTCTCAGGTTAATGTGAATTTTATTTATTATTTATTTGCATTTTTTTCTCAGGACAGAAAGCACTAAAAGCAGTCAGGACCAGGAATTTATTGTACCTGAATCTTCCTTTCTCTCTTGGAAGCTCTCCATCTGACTTTTGGGACATTTCCCTTCCATTGAGCTGTAGAATAATTATCAGCTGATGGAAACTGAAATCAACTCATGTGTACATACACAGTTACACATTAATACATACATTTGCACATATGTGCACATACTTGCATGCGCACATATGTTCAATATAATACATACAGTCTAAAGTGGATTCCCAACCCCTAGGTCACAAACCCTGTCAGTGGACTGTTAGGAACTGGGCTGCATAACAGGAGCTGAGTAGCAAAGCAGTGAGGAAAGCTTCATCTGTATTTACAGCAGCTCCCCATTGCTTGCATTACCCCCTGACCTCCACCTCCTGTCAGATTGGTGGCTGCATAGATTCTCATAGGAACATGAACCCTTTTGTGAACGGTGTGTGCAAGGGATCTAGGCTGAGTGCTCCTTATGAGAATCTAATGTCTAATGATCTGAGGTGAAACTGAAGCAGTGATGCTAGCACCGGGGAACAGCTACAAATACTGAAGATGATGAACTGTATAATTATTTCATTATATATTACAATGTAATAATAGTAAAGTACACAATAAATATAATGCACTTGAATCATCCTGAAACCTGCCTCCTCCTACGCCTGCCCAGACTATGAAAAATTATCTTCTACAATAGTGGTTCCTGGTGCCCAAAAGGTTGGGACTGCTAAACTAAAGAGTGAGAAAGTAGGTCAAGAGCCAAAAAAAGAAAACTGTGTTTCTGTCATGGATGTGCTATGAGAGCGTAAGCGAGCTCACTTTCCTGTCATTCCTCAGTTTCTACTCCAAATCATTTGATCTTACTGATTGTAAAATACATACTGAAGCAATACAGATGTGCGGAAGAGTCATCTTTTCCTCAGATATGTACTCATACTTAATTCAGAAATTAAACAACAGATGAGAAATGCTTCCATAATTCTCACAACAACTGGGTAAGATACATATAATTATTATCCCAATTTTTTAGACAGGGTAACTGAGATCCAGAGAGGTTAAGTAATCTATTCAATATGACACAGTGGCAATTTGAAAATCTGAACTCGGATCTCTCTAAGCATACCACACAGAAAATATTTCTGGTGTGGACAACTCAGGAACAGACATGAGACTAACTCCCTCTTCCCCTAAACTATCAGGAGAAGGTAGTCCTGAAGTAGGAAGAGGCTGCAGGTGAGATATCTGTTTGTTTCTCCCACTCATATTAGAAATTCTGAGGAATGGGGTAGAGCTTTATTCTTTCTATCCCATAGCCTAGTCAAGATTCTATGTTCAGGTGAAGGAAGATTACCATATAGATAGAACCTTAAATCTTACAGAACATCCAGGAAATGGAGAAGGGCTGAGGGGCTGAGGTAGACAGGGAGACATATCTAATTGAGAGGTGAGATAACTTGCCAAGGTATTTCAACTACCTCTCTTACTGTATGGATAAGGAAACCAGAGCCTGGGAGGTTAAAGGATTTGTCCAAGGTCATCTATCTTAGCTAGAGCTGACCTAAGACTAGAACTCAACTTTTTTTTTTTTTTTTGAGAGGTTTTTGCTATAGGGTGTGTGCACTCACCAGAAAGACAGAGAGAGACAGAGAGATAGAAAGTGAGAAATCACCCCCCCCAGGGGGGATGGCCACACTGTAATCCCTTCTCCTCCATTCTCCTCTCAGGATCTTGGGCACTCACACACAAGCGCCCAATGTGAGTTTTAAGCCACCAGGTCCAAGAAACGAACCCCAGGCAACTACATAGGAGTCCAGCGACATAGCCATTATGCTAACTGCTGGTCCCTAGAACTCAACTCTCTTGTCCCTCAACTAGCTCTCTATGCTTCAAAAATGAGTTAACTGCCTAACAGAAGGAGAGAAAAGATGTATCTAAGGGCACTATTCAGAAGAGCATATCATGTGAGGGGGAAAGGTAGATGTGACCCAAATGTGCCCATGATGGATAATGGTAAAAGCATAATGGTAAAATCCAGCCAATTCCTTCCTTACTGAGCTCCACATAAACACTAGGGGAGGAGCAGGGGTGGGGGCAAAGAGTATGGCACAGGACATGCGTATACTCGCTGGGAGAGAGAGGGTACAGTGATAGGGATGGGGGTAACTACAAAATCCAAAATAATTATAACTATGAGGTCCCCAGTTTATAAATTGAGTACTTTGCTGATGTCATTTTAAACAAATTCCACCCCCCTGAAGCCTTCAAGAGCCAGTTAACAGAAGTGATGGTTGGAACCTAATCTCCTTCATGCCACTTGGGGGCAACACCTTCATGTTCGATTTATTGAGACTGCCTGCCTCTGCCTCTGGAAGCTGAGAGAAGCTGTTAATTTGAAGGCTATCTTCTCTCCTTTACAGGGCTGCAGCAAGCTCCCATCCTGCCTGACTACTGAGAGATCTGGACATTTGTATGTATTTATTTATTGAAAGTCAAATTGCTTTCCTATTATCTCAGGACAGGGTGAGGCAAATGTCAGCTATGAAGACGGATTTGTAGTACTGGGTGAAATCTACAGGAGTTGAGAGAAAAGTCTCAATTCTGGCAGATTTCAGCTTACGAGAGCATCTCCGTGGACAAATAGCAGTACAGACAAGAATGACCGCCAACAACAGGGAGGTCCCACATTCATTGCTTGGCCTTTCTGAAGATGAGAAGACCCTCAGTGGTAGACAGCATTTAGAAATCCAAGGAGGCTGTGGGTTGCCACCACTGAGGACACGAATCAGGTAGCAAGTCAACAGCTACCACAGAGAAGGTCAGGACAGAATTCCAGGTCCTGGACAGGAAACCAATGTGACCAAGCCAAAACCATAAAGAGACTCAGCTATCTGAGAAACAAGAGGATCAAAACATAATGAGACCCTGGGACCAGCAGATGACATAATGGCTCTGTTGCTGGACTCTCATGTTGTTGACTACGGTTCAAGTCCCGTACCTGGTGGCTTAAACTCACGCCGGGTGCATGGACGTGTGTGCTCAAGATCTCGAGAGGTGGGAACCAGCAGTTAGCGTAATGGCTATGTCGCTAGACTCCCACATAGTCGACTACGGTTCGCATCCCGGACCCAGTGGCTTAAAACTCACACCGGGTGCGTGTGCGTGCGTGACCAAGATCCCGAGAGAAGAATGGATTGCGGCATGGCCATCTCCCAAAAAACCTCAAAAAAAAAAAAAAAAAGATCTCGAGAGGAGAATGGAGAAGGGATTGCAGCATGGCCATCCCCCCGGGCGGTGCTTTCTCGCTTTCTGAACTCTGTCTCTCTCTTTCTGGTGAGTGCACGTGCCCTACAGCAAAAAACTCTCCAAAGAAAAAGAAAACATAATTAGACCATGTCTTAAAAAAAATAAAATTAAAACAAAACAAAACAAAAATAAGAAATAAAACATAAAACAACAAAGGATAAACCACAGAGCATGGATTTGAAGAGCCTGATGCTCTTGCTCATTCCATTTTTCATTTGTCAGCCTGGCAAAATATGACTCATTTTAAATATTCAGGTCAAATATCATGTTTTCCAAGAGAACTTTTCTAGTGATTTCACTTCCATTGCTCTCCTTGGCATAATTAATTTCATTCTCTTCTCTGCATCCTTTGTACTTAGTCTGTAGGCTTCCACTGCAGCACTCACAGCGTGACTAATCCTGATCTATAACTGCTTTCCTCTGACACAGCAAGCGCATTGGAGGCAGCCATGACTTGTGTATACAGTTGCAAATACACAGTAGGTGCTCAGTAAATGGTGATTTGATTCAGGCAAGAGCCTAATTATGAAAGGCGATGAAAGAGGTGAATTGATATTGAGTGCTGAGCTACAACGTCCTAAGTGCCATTTATATAATATTGAAAATAGCTCGGTAGGGCTGGAGGAGAGAGGGTAGTGAGAATGGGGAGCTACCAGACCAGTGAGGGTTGCAGAGATCAGAGCATGGGGACCATGCCATTGAAGTGCCTTGACCAGGTTTATATTCTAAAAAGATGATGCCTGGCGTGAGTTTAAGCCACTAGTCCGGGACTGGAATCTCGGTGGCTTACATGAGAGTCCAGCAACGGAGCCATTACATCATCTGCTGGTCCCAGGGTCTCATTATGTTTTTTATACTTTTTATACTATAAAAAAGATGGCATGGTGATTGGGGCACTGGACTCTCATATGGCCAACTACAGTTCAAGTCTGATGATTGAGTCTGAAAACAATCCTGAGTAATAATAAGTTTAATTGGGGTTAGAAAATAAGATCTTTTTCACACACAGTTTAAAAACTAGTGACACCAAGAAAGAATGAAATAGTGACCTAATGATTGGCAAAGTGTTGAAGTGGTGCAGTTGTGGAACAGGAATACATTTCTCTCATATTTACTGAAAATGTGTCAGTTAAGAACAAAGCTAGATCACTGGCAATAATAGAAGCAGGTCATTTAAATAAAGTAGTTATCAGAGCTGAGACCAGCTGCCTGTGCGCCTGAGGCATATTACCCGCCCCCTTAAGCTTCATTTGCCTATCAAATACTGACTCCCAGAAGAACTCTGGCTAGAAAGTCTCAACTCCGCAGGTTTTTGTTTGGATTATCTCTGAAGCTACTTTCTAACAGCCAATAATGTATTCATTCCACTTATCTTCAGAAACTTTGAAAATGGTAGAGTAATTCAGAAGGAAGTTTCACAAATAACAGTTCAGGGTTGGGAAGAGACGGGAGACTGGGAAGTATGAAGAAGGTCTCCCTGGTACTGGCAAGAAAGGGAACTTCACAGGGGGCGGTTAATCCAGGCAGGGGAAAGAACCTAAGACCAGGATCAAAGAGTTAGAGGCAGTCTTCTTCCCTCATTTTTACGGAGGGAGAAATCAGATATAAACTTGTTACTTTATTTAAAACCCTGCAAAGGGCCACAGTGCCTCTTGGATCAGGTATTAGCTCTTTACCTGGATTAATTCCTATTTGCTCCCCTCCTTCACCCCATCATCTCCCTTATCATTTGCTTCTTACCTTGGCTGCCTGAGCAAGAGTTAAAATACTGTGTGTTATTCTTTAGCGACTTTACAGACCATACTAGTGTTCTATTGCTGAGCAATGCATTACCACAAATTGAGTAGTTTACAACACACACTTATTATTTCATAATTTCTGTGGATTAGGAAAGGCTGAGTCCTGTGCCTAGGGTCTCCCAAAGCTACAGTAGAGTTGTTGGCTAGGATTGGGTTCTCATTAGGGGATTTGACTGCAGAAGCATTTACTTCCTCATGCTCATAGTTGCAAGTATTCAGTTTCTGTGGCCACAGGATTGGGAGCAGCTTGCTTATTCGAAGCCAGCAAGAGACTCCAGCAAGAAAGATGCTATTTTTAAATTCTCACATAAACATAACTGTACATATCCTGTTGCCTTTACTATATCCCAGTGGCTAAAATCAAGATGCAGGTTCTACCCATGCTCAAGAAAAGGGCATCATATTAATACAAGGATGTGAACACCGGAAGGTAAAGATCATGGGGCTACTTCGAAATCTGTTCACTCCCAGGGCCCACTCACTGCAGTAAACCTTTAGAGAGTTCTTCCCACAAGTCAAAGTTGAAGTAAAGCAGATAAGGAACAGTGTCACTGTCCAACACAAACATTCATTGCAATGTTTTAGGGTCTTTGATTTTATTTAACAGACCACTTCAGGGTTAGAAAATAAGGTCTTTTTCACACAGTTTTTTAAAAAAGTCTTTAGAAGGAGATACTATATTTTTAATACCAAATCTAGCAACGTGCCTTGCACACAGCATTCTCTCAATACGATTCATGTACAGTTATCATTAACAGAACCTATGTAGGGTCCTGAATCCCAATGCAGTGTTCTCTATGTCTGCAACAGTTTGTTTTTTTCCTCATAAGTTTTGTAGAAGCTTTAATAATTGGTTTGTTCATCTCAGTCCTTATACTAAGCATAGTCCCAGAAAATAAGCTCTGAAGTCTTTTTCTTTTTTTTTTCTTTTCTTTTTATTTATTTATTTATTTTTTATGTTAAGTGCCCCTACTAGGGCCAGATAGTGGTACAGCAGTAAAAACACTGCTCTGTTGCTCTGTGAGGTAATTCCACATGGGATGGCTCTGCTGAGGTTGGGGATGGATGACAGCATCCCTGTTAGAAATGTACTCTCCTCTCTCTCCTTCTCTCTCCCCTTTCCCATGGGATAAACAAAGAAACAAACACAATAACAAAACCCCTATCTACCTTTATATTCCAGTTAATGTTTCCTTTCCCATACCCATACACAAAAAATGTGTGTCCAAGAACAAATTCTGCAATATTATCCAGATGCTTTTTATACTATTGGAGGGAAATGGCTCATGAAGATACAGAGATCTGGCCCATTATTAATCAGTCGAGAAGGGGGCCTTTTTTTCTAGCTTGCTAGCTCATTCACACTTTCCTTGGGAATTTATATCTTTTAGACCACCACATAATTTCCCAATGAGAAGACATGTGTAAAAGCCCTTATGATATAAACCTTTGCAATAAGGAATGAGAAGTTATGTCTATACAGAGACTCTCCTGAGTTATCATTCTCTCGTGCAGAATAGAGAGAGAGAAAAAAAACTGACTTGGATTTCCACATTAGATGCTTAATACATTAAATACTCTACCCAAATGTTTAATTTGTTGTTTACTATTGGATATGTGCCGTTTAAACATATATTACATGGGGTCCATGCAATGCCATTTGGCTCAATCCCTTGCTACTTTACAAACCAATAAATTAATACAGTTTGCCAGAGTGTGAGATGTAACAGCATATTTGGTTGTATGATATGTTTTATAAATTAAAATTAGCTTGTAAACCATTACATTTCTATAGCTCTTAAAAATTAAAATCAAGCAGATTGAAGATTCAAGTTCACATGAGGCAAAAATATTCTTCATGTGTCACCAAATTCCACCTACAGCCAAAAAAACTTTCAATTTTCCATCCCAGAATACTAGCCAAATAAAAAGTTAAAGATATTTCTCCAAATTTTGTGAAGGTAAACAAAATAGGATAGCCCTGTCCCCGTGAAGTTTATAGTCTAAAAAGAGAGACATAACCTATGCTATTAACTAAATAATATTGAACAATCTTGTTAAATATGTTGGTATGGGCCAGCAGATAGTGTAGTGGTTATGTTGCTGGACTCCCACATGGCCATCCATGGTCCAAGTCCCAGATCCTGTGGCTTAAAACTCACGCCGGTCATGAATGCATGCATGCCCAAGATCCCAAGCGGAAAATGAAGAAGGGATTGTAGCATGGCCATCTCCTCTGGGGGTGATTTTTCACTTTCCCTTTCACTGTCTCTGTCTCTCTCAGGTGAGCATACATTCCCTAAGGCAAAAACCCTTTACTCACCCCCACCAACAAAAAAGGTTGGTATGCTGAAAAATAAACCCAGAACTATCCACATCCTAATCTAGGGAATCTGTGAACCTGCAAAGAGACTATAGATATAATAAAACTGGGAATCCTGACATGGAAGGTTATTCTGGTTGATCTTAAATGCAATTGCATATGTCATTTTAAGAAAGAGGAAGCAGGGGCCAGCAGGTGGCATGGTGCTTAAAGGGGCTGGACTCCCACATGGCCCACCACGGTTTGAGTCCCAGACTTGGCGGCTTACTTTCTTTCTCTCTCTCTCTCTCTCTCACTCACTCACTCTCACTCACTCTGTACCACTCTGGTCAAATTAAAATAAATTTAAAAAGGTAAATAATTCTTTAAAAAGAATAAAAAAGAAGACAAGAAGGGAAGAGGCAGCAGGAGACTAGGGAGAGAACAAGAGAAGGCAACAATATGAACATGGAGCTACAGATTGGAGTAACATGGCCACAGGGCAAGGACTGTAGAAGAGATGAAAAACGCAGTCTCCCAGAGTCTCCAGAGGGAGTATGGCCCTGCTGATGCCGTGATCTCAGCCTAGAGAAACTGATTCTAGACTTCTGACATCCATAACTGTGAGAGGATAGTTTCTGCTGTATTAAGTGACCAAGTGTTTGCTAATTTGTACCAGGAGCACAGGAAACTACTACCAGTACCATGAAGAAATCAATCCAGGGAGGTTGAGTAAAAATGGGTGAGAGAAGGGGCAGTTATTTGGAATGACAGCCAGGGAACTGCATCTGAGGAGGTTCCCTGAGAGCTCAGAGCTAATGGAGGAAGTGCTGGAGTTCAAATCACTGAGAACTGCTCCCTGGCTTTGGTAGGAGATGAGTTGTGGTTCGCCTTCATTAGATGATTTCAGTGGAAAGGCTAAGACTTATACAAGTCAAGTCAGCAGACAATGGGAGATGAACTAGAGACAGGATAAAATAGAAAATACTTTATACAAGTGCATATACACTTTATTTAAAAAAAGTTTATTTCATTATTTTTACAAGACACAGAGAGAGAGAGAGCACGTGAAACACTTCCAGAAGGGTCCCCAAAGACACAGAGAGAGAGCATGTGAAACACCTCCAGAAGGGTCCCCAAATTGCAGTCCTCCTCCAGGCTCTCCCAGCCAGGATCATAGGAACATATACATGTTTCTGGTGTGCTCAGGGAGGTCCCATGTGGGTCCAATTACTTTACCTCTCTCTGTCCCACCACCAACCCTTGAAAATACTTTTGAGTAGTTTGGCTCTAAAATGAGAGCAAAGAAAAAGGACAGTAACCTGAGGGAAACTTGAGGCATTGCAGTCCTCCTCCAGGCTCTCCCAGCCAGGATCATAGGAACATATACATGTTTCTGGTGTGCTCAGGGAGGTCCCATGTGGGTCCAATTACTTTACCTCTCTCTGTCCCACCACCAACCCTTGAAAATACTTTTGAGTAGTTTGGCTCTAAAATGAGAGCAAAGAAAAAGGACAGTAACCTGAGGGAAACTTGAGGCCAAAAGTCCATTTACATACTATGTTTAAGTTAATAGCCATTAGGATCCTGGAAGAAAAAGCCACTTAAGGCTTACAGAGGTTCTGTGATTCGCCCACAAGTCATACAGCAGGAGAGTTACTGAGCAAATATTCAAACTAGCTTTTTTTTTTTTTTTAACATTCTTGTTTAAAAAAATAATTCTCTATACTATAATAATGAAAAAGAACAAAGTAGTATATATCTAAAGAAAAATAGGGTGAGCTTGGCTGGATAAGGACCCTGAGCCACTGAACAAAGGCCCGGTATTCACCCCCCCTCCCCGACTCTACCTCTAGAAGTCCCAGCAAGGACATAAGAAAAATATTCCCAAGCAGTTATTTGGTCAGTAAATACAGGTTCAAAGAATGGATGAAAAAAGAAAACTCTTTGTCCTCACATACTGTATGAAACTTCGAGGATTGTTAGTGACAAAAATACTGTTAATGATAAAAAGGAAATATTTTGATTGTAAATGTTAACTGACTAGACAGAACAGACAAGTGAAAGATGTGTAGCATATGTTCCACTGTTAAACAAGAGCGACTATTTTAGGGGATCACCAATAGAGCTAGACTGGAGAGAACCTAGAACGGTAATTTAGCAATGAAATCAATCACAAACATCAGCGTGTATTTTGATCATTGTATGTGAATTCAGTCAGATTTGCAGGACTCTGCAGTAATCCTTAAAACATTGGAGGAAGTGAGAGACACTTAGGGCCCTTATTTCACCCATGATCATTGTGAAATGTAGAGGACAGTCCCTTCTTCCTAGAGTTGAATTAAATGAGATAAATATGTATAAGTCTTAGCCACCACCTGTCCATAGGAGACCAGCATGTACATCGCATCATCCTCCCCTTCCCCTTCTTCCTTCTCACCCTCAACCAGACAGCACAGGCTCTTCAAAATTTGACCTTGCCTACCACTACAACCTCATCCCTGCCCTTGCTCCACTGACCTTTCTGTTCCTTGAACATGCCTGCCTCTCTGAGAGCTGCTGCTTTCCACCTGAACTCAGCATGAAAGATTTCCTCTCTCCATTCAGGTCTGAGCTCAACTGCCATCTTCTCAAAGAGGCATTTCATGACCTACACATTTACCCTCCTCCAGTGGCTCATCCTAAATCACAGTACCCTATTTCATTTTCTTCATCGTATTCATTTTCTGCAGCAACCTTGCTAACCTGTGTTCTCTCTCCCCCGACTGATAGCAAAAACCCACTTGTCTTATTTCTTGCTTCTCCTTTGGCACCTAGAATATATCTTGGCCCAGAGTATTGGCAGTCAGTAAGAAATCTGATGGAAGATGAAATACTATGTATGGTAAACATACACATAGCTACTCCATGTATAGATACTCCATGTATATATATTCCATGTATAAGAAATATAAATATTTCTTTTATATATATATATATATATACACACACATATATATGTGTGTGTGTGTGTGTGTGCGTGTGTGTGTGTGTGTGTGTGTGTGTGTGTGTATATATATATTAAACAAAATAGGGGAGAAGAGAGTAAGCCCCAAGTCAATCTGTCAGAATAGAGCAGAAACTTATCATGCGTGAAACTTCTCATAGATACAGCAGCCAGGGCCTCACAACTCAAGCATTTGCACAGAACCTCAAACACCTAATGACAATGAGTTTAAGTTCATCAAAACTTTTTCTTCACCAATGAAATGCCTTTTTAAGTCTTGCTTCTGAAATATTAGAAAA
>NW_006159844.1:6790485-6798191 GCF_000334495.1 Tupaia belangeri chinensis | reverse complement strand
AAAATGGGAAATTACACCAACTCATCCTTCTAGCCATGGAAACTTCCTCAGACCTGAGGCTCATGCCCGGTGCTCTTCTCAACCCCCTCCAAATATCTCACAGAATGTCGGCTCCAGAAGAAACCAAAGCCCAGAAACTGATGTGCCCCACCCAAAGCAGAACCATGACTACAAGTCAGGCTTCCTTTTTCTCAATTCTGTGTTAAGTTCATTTTAGTAATCAGAAACTGAATTTTGATCCATTTGTGATCTACTGGATTTAGGATGAAAACACTGGAAATGCCCCAGTTCTCAGACCTAAATCTCTTTGTGTCTGGGGAGTCATTGTATCATGATGACTCTGCCCAAAATCAGCTGCAAAAAAAAAAAAAAGTACAATGCTTTATTTTCTTTGGACTCTTCTGAATGTTCTAATACTGTTATGTATGTGATATAGCCTCAGTAATTTGGCGGGCTTTCTCCCCCTTACCCTCATCCCATGGTTGGCCAAGTTCTTGGGAGAACATCACCACAGCTTTCCAAATGCCCTTCTAGTTAAAGTCCACATTGGTGTCAAAGCCTGGGCATCTTTGATGAGGCTAGAACCCTCACACCTCCCCAATCTCTCTAAGTTATTAGTGTGAGTCCTTCGGGGTCCGTGGGACAATGCTGCAAAAGATTGCTCCTGTTCTTGCTATTTATTCATCAAACTGCCAACCATCTACTGCTTCCCGGAGTCTGAGACACCGCCCCCCTGGCACTCCCTTCACTCACCTTACCTCTGGGATCCCCAGCATCATCTTTGCAAGAAGCATGGCATGTTAAGGAAAAAAGAAGAGGCACTGACTTCAAGCAGCTTCTGCTTTTTGGTCCTGCGAAAGTCCCTCAGGCAGAAAATACCAGGAGTCCAGCTACATCTTTAGAATTCAGGAGGCGGCTAAAATATTCAGCAAGCAAAATTCAAGTATCTCAAAATATTACTTTTTCCTCAGCATAGGTCCTGCCTCTGGCTTTCTGGTGCCATCATATTTGAATTTTTTAAGGAACCATGGATAAGAACTGTAGCAAGACATCCAAGACAGTGCGACTTATAGAATTCATCCTTTGTGTAGAGGTGCAGGCACACACACTATTTTGGAACAGTACTTGTGTTTGTATAATTTTGTTTTCTAGATTTTGCTATAAGGCACATTCACTCACCAGAGAGAGACAGAGAAAGGAAAAGTGGATCACCCTACAGTGGGGATGGCCAACCACAATCCCTTCTCTCTTCAACTATGGAGTTGGCCATGTGGGATCCAGTACCTTAACACTCCCAGGACCTGTTGGTCCCTATATAACATTTTTGAATAGCTCTCTTTTCTCATGGCTCTTTAGGACTATTTTCCAAAGTAAGGGTAACATCAAATTACTTTTAGTATACTGTGTCTCAGCATAAACTCTGTGCTATTAAGTCTCACTCCAGAGGCAGTCAATTGTGTTGGTCAGGAATCTCAGTTTCTGTCAGTTAGCATTTCATCAAAAAATTATCTATTCTAGAAACTCTACAAGCTCTTCAGTGATCCTTTTTTCATAACATCAGACATTTTGCTAATTAAAACAATGGCTATCCAAATTGCACTCTCCTTAGGAAAGTTACTGCTCTAACTACATGTGCAGTGGCTAACAGTTAGAGACATTCCCAGCCCTTAAATGAGTAGGGCTGGACAATCTGGAACTGAGCTGTCCACTATGGTAGCCACTAGTTGCATGTGATTCTTGAGCAGTTGACATGTTACTAGTTCCACATATTAAAATATAACATAGAGGTTACACTAGGTTATGTAAAATATGTGATTCAAATTGGATGGTTTATTTTTACTTTTTAAAAGTGGTTCATATTACACTGGGTCACTGGGAAAGTCATGATGCATTTTTGCATAGAAAAGCAGAAAAATATGTCATGATTTTCCTGATGACCTAATATTTCTATTGGACAGCACTAGTCTTAAAGATCTTTAATTTGTGGGGCTAGTGCCCTGGGTTAATCCCTAAATGGTTTGGGGTTCTGGCCACTGGTTTAGTCAATCTAGGCCCCCTAGGAGCTATCAGCCAGAGGGCCAGTGTAAACTAGCACAGGAACAATGTCCCATTAACCTCAGCATCATACATTGTTGTAGGTGTGGAAGTTAAAATATCAGCCTTCGCAGAGATCTATACAGCAAAATTTGATCAGAAAACTTGCTTTGATTATTACTTGGTAGTAAAGTTACAAAGGAGTAGCCTCACTTCACTTCCTCCAGTACTGCCTTTAGACCAGGGTTCTGGCCCTGGACCTTGCACTTTCAAAGGCCCTGATCTGGGGACCAGCAGATGACATAATGGTCACATCGCTGGACTCTCATGTAGTTGACCATGGTTCAAGTCCTGGACCTGGTGGCTTAAAGTTCACGTCACATGGACGCGTGCCCAAAAATCCCGAGAGGAGACTAGAGAAGAGATTGTGATATGGTCATCCCCCCAGGGGGTGATTTCTCACTATCTGTCTCTCTGTCTCTCTGGTGAGTGCAGGTGCTCTATGGAGAAACAAAAAAAAAAAAAGAAAAAAAAGAGCCCTGATATGAACCCTTTCAGCCATGCCCCTCCTTGAGGCAACCATGTGTGCCAGAGGCCTGGTGGGGCTCTGAAAGGGGTAGTATGATCTAGGGGGCCAGAAGATATGTGTCAGTGCCCAAAGCACCAGACACCCCAAGCTGGTTGACAGCATGGCCTACTCTATTGCCTTGGTGACTAGTGTGGCTGCAGAATTCTAAACAGGTGTATCTTTTTGAACTAAGTCCAGCTATGCTCGGTGGGTTGGGACTTGAAGGGGATATCTTCAGCTCCTCCATCATACTACTAGGTCATCGGAAAAGTCATGATGTATTTTTCTATGTTCTTCTATGCCAAAATGCATCATGTCTTTTCTGACAACCTGATAAAACTGAGGTAAAGCCATTTCTAAGGAATTCATTTTGCATTACATATATAAGCTGAAAAATTTATAGTGATCTATAGTGACTTGTAAATTACATTTATACTACATACACATATTCCGCAGCCTGTGAAAGCTTCCTATAATAACGACTTCCAAAAACCCATGATTCCTAGTGCTCATTCCCGGATTGGTCCCTTCTCACCTTAACTCTGACTCTGGCCATGTGGTTTGCTTGGCCAATGGAAAAGCAGTATATGGGATGAAAACAGAGGCTAGATGAATGTTTGGGCTCTGCAACTTGCCCTCTTGCAACCCTGAGGCCAACATGCAGCAAAGACACCCAGGATTTTGAAAAGAAAAGGCCTCATTATCTTAACTGCCCCCTGTGCTCAGCTCCCAGCTGACCCTCCAAAAGAATTCAGCTGCATGAGTCAGCCCAGGAGAAAACAGCAGCAGAACTTCCCAGCATAGTGAGAAAGAAGAAATGTTTATGTTCAAAGGCACTGGATTTGGAGAGGTTTCTTATGCAGAAGAAATCCAATGCAATCCCCCAGTTAGATGGGAAGATGTTTTCTTCTCTCAGAATCTGATGTCTTTCTCTGTATCCCACCAGTACTGGCCTAGGAAAGTATGAGGTTAGTATTATGCTTAAAATGGTGTACCTGACCATCTGAATTTTAATGTAAGTTAAAATATATTACCTGTTTTATATAAAAATATTCCTTTTGTAATACTGAAAATGTAAATTTAAGTATAAGGAATTTGATTTGCAGGGCTAGCCTCAGAGCCTGATGGTTAAAGGAACTAGATTTCACATGTCTGACCATGTTTGAGTCCCAGCCCTGGCAGCTTGAAAAACATGGCCGGTACATATGCATAAGTGCCCAAAATCTTGACAAGATACAGAAATGGAGGAGACAGGATTGTGGCATAAAAGTACCCCTAATGGTGGAGGTAATTTCTCTCCCCCACCCCATCCCCTCCCGGTGAGCACACACATCCTCTGCAGTATAAATAGTATCAGGCTTGACAGACCAGAGAATGTTGAAAGGTGAGTTCAAGTGAGAGAAACAGAAACAAACCAATCTATTTTGCAGGATCATTGTCCTTAAAAATAAACTTAGTGGGACCAGCAGTTAGCATAATGGCTGTCGCTGGACTCCCACATAGTCGGCTACGGTTCGAGTCCCGGACCCGGCAGCTTAAACTCACGCTGGGCGCATGTGTGTGCGTGCCCAAGATCTCGAGAGGAGAATGGAGGAGAAGGGATTGTGGCATGGCCATCCCCCCTAGGGGTGATGTCTTGCTTTCTGTCTCTCTGTCTCTCTCTGTCTCTCGGGTGAGCACATGCGCCCTATAGCAAAAAATAAATAAAAAATAAATAAACTTAGTGAGTTAGAGGCACAAAAGTAGGAGATGACAGGTAGAATTAGAGGCAGAGTATTTCTACCAGGTTAATATTTATATAAGCAGAAGTCTGACCTCTTCCTCAGTGCTGACCACATGTGACAGTCTCTCCTGAATCCTGCTAAGGTCTAGAGCTCTGGAGTCAGGCACACCAAGCCTAGCTCAGGTCAGAGGTAGCATTCTGACACAGGGGTATTTCATGAAAATCTTCAGATCAGAAATCTCACATTCCCCTTCTTTGTCTCTAAAGTCACTAGCAGCTAACTTATTTTTTCAGTTTTATTTAATTTTCAGATTAATTTCACATTTTACATAAAGTCCCTGTCATGGTGTATATTCTATGTGTGCATACACACACACACACACACACATTTAATTAGTATAACAGTAAAATATATATAACATTTAATTAGTTTATATATATAACATTTAATTAGTATAATAGTATAATAATATATATTTTACACACACAGAAAAGTCAGAAAATTCATGACATATTTTTGCATAGAAAAAGACATCATAACTTTTCTGATGATCCAATATATTTTTCAAAAGAGAACTTTTACGTGTTTTTAATCTGTTAAATATTTCTTCCCTTTGACCTCACCCCCACCCTCTACTACCCACTCCCCTTATCCTCACTATTATCTTATCTTCAGATCTTCAATTTCTGCCATAGAGTGTAGATATTTGGTACATATTGAATAGGGCTATATAGTGTGGCTAATATATTTTAAAGGCAGGAAATTAATGATTCCTGGCAGGCCTCATGGTCTACTATTAGGGGAGCTAGATCTGACATGGCCAACCATGCAGTTCAAATCCTGGCCCAAGGGATTTGAAAAACATGCCAAGTATGTATGCATGCCCCCAAACCAGGCAAAATAAAGAAACAGAGGAAAAGGGATTGTGGCATGACCATACCCTCCGAGGAGGATAGAGGAGAAGAAGAGTGCTTTCTCCCTTTCCCCGTCTCTGTGTATCTCTTCTCTCTCTGGAAAATGTGCACATCCAGTGGTGAATAAAAGGAAAGAAAAACAGTTAATGATTCCTTCAAAAAAATAGAAATTAAAAAAAAAAAACTCAATAGAAAAGACCTAAGGGTACTGAGAGTCAATGATCTAGCTTCCACTCACCTCTGAAGGACCTTACTGTTAAATAGGAGGGAGAAAAAAAAAAAAAAAAAAGAATTACCTGATAATTATGGGTAGCTTCTAACATGAGAAGAAAGATAAAGAGTCAACCGAACCGAGAGACTTGGAAGAACAAAAGACAGGGCAGGGAGCTAGAGGGGGAAAAGAAGGTCTAAAATAATGTAATTAATATCCTCAGACAACCTCAGAGCAAAGTTCACATCCATTGTGCTAGAAACAAGGTACTATTTAAATGATAATGAAAATTCATAGAAAATTAAGGTTTGTGTGCTTGCATGCCCAAGATCCTGAGAGGAGAATGGAGGAAAAGGGATTGTGGTATGGCCATCCACCCTGGGGGATGATTTCTCATTTCCTGTCTCTCTGTCTCTATCTCTCCAGTGAGCACATGCACCCTAAAGCAAAACTCTCTCTTTAAAAAAAAAAATTTGTCTTTTTGGAGTGTTGTTTAGAGAATCATAAAACTAAAGGCAATAATCATGAACTCAAAAACTCAGAAACAAAGGTGTTATTAAAGTGTGAAAATGCTATCACATACTACTACATGACTCAGTTCAACTCAGTTGTTTTCAAAAAACAAAGACTGAACATTGGGCTCACCAAAAGGCATGATTTTAATTTACTGAGAATGAAGGGAAGGGAAATATAGGGCATGGTGATGCTAGGTGGAGGGGAAGAAGCCCAACACAAGTCCTGATTGTTTCCTTTATTCATGATAGAGCGCATGTACATACATGAAAGAATGAATGACAGAGGAGCACCCTCCACAGGTGGTGGAGTCTGGTCACACTGAAATCACTTTCCTCAAGCCTGTAGGGTTTGGGGCACTTGTGCCCATGCCCAGAGTGTTTTAGGCTGACCTGCCCAGAGATTTGAACTATGCTTACCATGTGGGATACAGTTTCTCTTGAGTAGCTCCTTACTATTGAGCCGCAGACGCTGCCCTAAATCTTTAAAGGTATGAAGTCGGGGGAGCCAGCAGGTGACATGGTGGTTGAGGTGTTGGAATTCCCACATGGAATTGGGTTTGGTGGCTAGACCTGAACCTGGTGGCTAGACCTGAACCTAGTGGCTTGCTTTCTCATTCTCCCTGTTTTTCTATCTGGCCAAATGTAAAAAATATAATGATAATAAATAAATTTAAATAATTCTTAAAAAAAAAGAAAAGGTATGAAGTTGGGCCAGTAGGTAGCATGGTGCTTAAACCAATGGACTCCTACAGAGCCGACCAACTGTTTGAGTCCCAGACCTTGTGGCTTGAAAAATCACATCAGATGTATGTGTGTGCATGCTTAAAATCCTGAGAGGAGAATAGGGAAGAGATTTTAGAGTGGCCATCCTTGGGCGGTATTTGTCACTTTCCCTGTCTGTCTCTTTCTCTGGCAAGCACACATGCCCTAAGGCAAAAACCTTTTTTTTTTTTTTTAAGAGGTTTTTGCTATGGGGCATGTGTGCTCGCCAGAAAGACAAAGAGAGACAGAGAGACAGAAAGAGAGAAATCATCCCCCAGGGCGGATGGCCACACCGCAATCCTTTCTCCTCCATTCTCCTCTCAGGATCTTGGGCATGCAAAAAAAAAACTTTTAAAAGCCAATACTTCCAAAGTTAAAATTAGACAGGAAATAATATAAGCAAATCATCTAAAAATAAGTAAGTACCCCCAAGAAATAACCAAAATGGGGGGGAGGGGGAAAGGCAGACAGACCTGTTGGAATTATATTACTTAACTTTATTTATTTATTTATTTATTTATTTATTTATTTATTTATTTATATTTTACCAGAGAGGGACAAAGCAAGCAAGAGAGAGCGAGCGAGAGAGAGAGAGCAAGCCACCAGGTCTGGGACTCAAATTGCAGTCAGCCATGTGGGAGTCCAGCACCCTTAACCACCTCACCACCTGCCAGCCCCAAAAGAGCAACTTTTAAAAGAAATGCAACACACTAGGATCTGGCTAAGCAAAATGAGATAGTTCTGCTCAATCCTGTTATGTTTAAACTAAAATACTTGACCCCAGAGCTCACAATCCAGAGGGCAAGGTATGTTCCAGCTTGCACTGATGTCTGAGTAACAAGAGCACAGAGGGGTCCATTTTGTTCAGCCTTAGAGAAGAAATTGGATTTCAGAAGTTGATAGAGGGAACCAGCAGTTAGCGTAATGGCTATGTCGCTGGATTCCCACGTAGTCGACCGCGGTTCGTGTCCCGGACCC
>NW_006159844.1:6777012-6790441 GCF_000334495.1 Tupaia belangeri chinensis | reverse complement strand
CCCTACAGTGAAAATCTCTCAAAAAAAAAAAAAAAAAAGAAGTTGATAGAGAAAAGGAAGAAAAAGCAATTCTGGAGAGAAAAGCATCATGAAGGAAGGAATGACTCAGCAATGGGCAAGTGGCCAGACCCTCAGGAGTTCAGTCTGGCTAGAGGAATATTAAGTTTAGAAAAAAAACATTGGAAAGAGGTAGCAAAACCAGATTCCATCTGAGAAGTTTGCCAGTTCTGTTCTTTTCAGCCAACATCCAGTCTGTGGCTCCTCCTCATGCTGGGCTGAGCCACGTACTGGCTTAGTCATGAAGCCTCTGAAATTAGACTCTTGCAGATACCCACATCATCTTCCATCACCCTTATGTTTCTCCGGGTCTCCCTGCCACAAGCACCCAGCTTATTTCTACTATGTCCCTAAGGACTGACAACTGCTGGAAAGAACATAAAGGCCTTATTGTCATGGTATCTGAGACCTTGCCCTAGCCTGGCCAGTAATAATAGGTGACCTTGTACAGTAAGAAAAAAACAAAATTATATTTATCAAGTTCGATTTAGAGATTAAAAAAACAACAAAAACAACTATGAGTTATCCATTCCCACCAAGCAAAAAAAATGACTGGAGGTTAACAGTTCGATTCTTGAAATGGGATAGGAGAAGATACCCGGTTTACCACAGTACCTGACACTTTCTCATTTCTAACATTGAATTTGTCAGTTGTTTGTCATGGTGCTTATATTTTTGTTTTATTATAAGTAGGCAAACGTTTCTTACAGTGGATTTGTTTAATCCATTAAATATTACTATCTGAACCCAGATGGCATTTGAATTTACTGTTCTAGTTCTAAGATTTATGAAGTTCCATCATAAACTTCCTGCGCTGTAAATAACAGCACTGACTAGATTAATGGGCCTCAGACTTTGGATTATGTGGTTAAAAACACAGCCCCCCTCTATCCTTTCAACATGGAAATAGATTACTATGGGCAGGGAAATTTAGATTTTTAACAAGTACCCCAGGTATGACAGATATTTTAGATGCCCTACCCAGATTCCTCAACTACTGTATTGGCCATATGCTCATGGCTGTCCCCTTCTACAGAAAAGCGCCTTTAGTACATACAAAGGAGTTAGACTTCCTATCTCATATTAGTCTGCAACTAGTGTCTGACATAGTAAAAATGTGTGTCCCTTACCTCAGTGCAGGACAATTTTTGACCAAGGTTCTCCTCTCCCTCTAAATCAGGCCAAAAATAAATTTGACCTGAAAAATATATCCTTGCTGGGTGGCCCCATGGCCTAGAGGTTAGAAGAGCCAGATCCCGTATGACCAACCACAGTTCAAATCCCAGCATGGCAGCTTGAAAAACACTCTGGGCCTGTGTGTATGAATGCCCAAGATCCTAACAGGGTGGAGGAATAAAGAATCAATTGAGACATGACCACACCGCACCGGGGGGTCCTTTCTTACCCACATACTGCCCATGAGTGCATGTACCCGCTGGCAATTAAAAACAAAAATCCTTATCTCTTGCTTACCTCCCTCTCTTACATACACACATACATACACACACACACACACACATACATACACACACACACATACACACACACACACACACACATGTAAATCAAGTAGCAGATCCAATTGCAGTTATTCTGTCAGGTGTGTTACCTTTCCTGAAGAAGACTAGCACAGGTTCTAGAATGTGATATACAGCTACTGATGTTGCTAATTGATTCTTTTCCATATCTATCAGGAGAAAGTTCAGAAGCAGATTCCATTTGAATGTCATGGATAACAGTGCACATTCATGATCTTGTCCTAGACTCTCTTTTCTTTCTTTTTTTTTTTTTGGAGAGGTATTTTTGTTTGTTTGTTTGTTTGTTTGTTTGTTTGTTTTTGCTATAGGGCACTTGCACTCGCCAGACAGACAGAGAGAGACAGAAAGCGAGAAATCACCCCCCAGGGTGGATGGCCACGCCGCAATCCCTTCTCCTCCATTCTCCTCTCGGGATCTTGGGCATGCACACACACGTGCTCGGCATGCGTTTTAAGCCACCAGGTCCAGGACACGAACCACAGTCAACTACATGGGAGTCCAGCGACATAGCCATTACGCTAACTGCTGGTCCCTTGTCCTATACTCTCAATAATCTCTTGCTCTCTGTTGCATTGTAGTTCCAAAACAACCTCGTTCATCGGGACCCCCTATAGAACCTCAGACTAATCTACTATATTTATGACATCATGATGATAAGACCTGATGAGCTAGAAGTATTCTTGATATCTTTATAAATATGTAGGCTCGAGAGAGTAAGAAATAAATTTTACTGAGACTCAGCATCCTGCTTCCTCTAGAGTTTTGGCCAGTGCTTTGGGCGCATTCCAAAACACAATCTTTAGAATTAAGGACCGTCCTTTATACCTTGTACTTCTTACTACTAAGTAAGAGATTCAATGGTATTAAAGGTAAAAAAGGGAATGTCTTATAAAGTCTCAGGCAAGCCCCAAGTGGAAAGTCGCAGCATAGATCCTTAAGAATCGGCATGTAGAGGGTCTACAGAGATAATGTATCATGTGAAAAATAACTTTTGGCATACTAGAGATGGAATATCTTATCACAGCATATCAAGTGACCATATAGCGTAAGTATCCATGATGACCCACAAGTAATAAAGTCACATGGTCTCAGAACAAAATTCACAAGACTAAAATGGTATTTCTGGGATCAGGTTTGAGCAGCTTCAGAGGTCACAAATAAGCTGCAGAAACAAGTGGCCTATACTCCCATGACACCAACCACTACTGCATCAGTGCCTTTCCCATGGCTCACACCTATGACCTTGAGAGAGAGCTTGCTATAGCCATCTGACAAAAAGAAAGAAAAACATGAACTTGATTTTTGAGTTCAGACCAATCAGGGATAACATTATGGATCATCCCACCAGATGGGCCACCTAGATCACCAGGGATAGCAGAGGCTTAGGAGATTCTAGAATAAATGGGGAAAAAAAATGATGAGAATGCATATTAGCTGTGATTTCAAGACCAGCTGCACCCATGGGGCTGTGCTATTCCTACTAATTCTCCTCTTATATGTTTTCCCAGAAACTGTGACCAACCAAAATACTGCAGAATCTATACCTTAGTAAAATAAACAATATGAAAAACAGTAGATCTGAACAGTGTCAACTGCAGTAGATACTGTTCGTGTTCTATTCAAATCTTTTTTTTAATGGGCCATGCACTCATGCCCTCAACTGCTAAGTGTTGGCTGGTAGCAGCTCACGAACATCCCCTTACTATGGAAATACTCCCTCAGCTACTGGGAACCATCCTGCCCAGAAGGCTACAACCCTACCTCCTCACCTTTATCTACAGTATCAAAGATTAAAAGGGTATAGAGTACCAAAGCTACGTGATCTGTGTTCCAGATTCCCCACCGTTTCCACCTCATATGATAGATTAGCTCTTACCTGAGACTATATTCCTTGCTTTGCCTCTTTATTATCTTTATTCTACTCCTTTGCTCTTCTGATTTTTCCTCTGAAAAAATACTTTTAACAAAAAGGTATACACCTGAATCCCTATCTCAGCATGTGTTTCCAGGAGAACCAAAAAAAAAAAAAGACATTAGATAATATGGATATGACTCAAAATTAGAAAATTTGTGGACAGTAAATTCTTTATATGACTCTATTAAGGTTTGCCTAATTGTTAAGAAGTTATCTGTTAAACAGCATTAATTTGTTATTTCTCCCAGTACTATTTGCAAAAGGCTAAGGATGGAGTTGAACTAAATTGACATGCCAGGATTATCATGAGAATCACATTTCCTTTTGTATATCTATGAAGTGGTGGTGGGGAGGAAATAAAGAACAAGGTAGAAGGGACTAGCAGGTGGTGTGGTGATTAAAGGCACTGGATCCCCACATGGTGGTTTGAGTCTCAGACCTGGCGGCTTGCTTTCTTGCTTTCTCTTTCTCTCTATCTTTCCCTGGTCAAATTAAAAAACTAACAACAACAAATGGATTTAAATAAAGAATTCTTTAAAAAATAAAAAAAGAACAAGGTAGGAGAGGTCTCATATTCCTCCCATCCCATCCTCTCTATTACACTACTACCTCTATCGTAGAGCTCCAGAGTGTGTTGATCTACTTATTTTCAAAAGTTTCTAATATAAAAAAAGAGATTTAAAAAAGATTAATTTAGCAACTGATCAAAATGGATTGGGACTAAATGAGATAATAAAAAGAGACCTATGGAGGCCAGTAGGTGGCATATTAGTTAAGGCACTGGAGTCACACATGATTGACTGATTTGAGTTCCAGGCCTGGTGGATCTGGCACACACCAGGTACATGTGCATAAATGCCAAAAATCTAAAGAGGAGAATGGAGGAGAAGGGATTGCAGCATGGCCAACCCCCCTCGGAGGGGTGGTAGTGGTGGTTATGTCTTACTCTCTCTCTCTCTCCAGCAAGTGCATGTACCCTATAGCAAAAATCTCTCCAAAATAATAATAATGATAATAATAAAGAAGAAGAATAGAAAAAGGAGACCTAGGAAGAGTGTACTACAGAGATAAGAGCATAAATATGAAATATCAAAGGGCTACATTTTTATGGTAAAAACAAGAATGGAAAGGAATAGAAGAGAGAGATATTTTAGTAAACTTAACCCAAATAGTCTCAACCCTCACTATCTCCTGCAGCTCAATTAGTATCACAGCAATTTCCTTATATCATTACCTCTACCTGCTAACACAAATGTCTGCTCTCATTTCATCTTCCTCATTCACTCTTGGACTACCCAAAAGGAACTCATATGTACTCAAGAACAAGTATGCTCATATCCTTCTGTCTCAGCATCCTTATTGAGGCCTATGTCATAAAAACCATAGATGAATGGTTTTTAATCTGATGCTGAGTATTACTGCTGTTCCCAATGCTTCAAAACTCTAGAAGTGAAAAACAAAACAAAACAAACTCAACCAAACCTGAGCCAGTTTTTGCACAGCACTGAGTAGACAAAATCTCCCATACTCAGATTATTTTTCATAAAGATTTGTGGCATAAAAAGCAGATACCGAGTAGTCCCCATAGCCCAAGCTCCAGTGGGTCCTTGCACCAGGTCAGTCTACCTGAGGACTCCAATAGCAAGTCTGTTTATGTACTGCACCAGACGGCCTGCCAAGAACCTTTGGACATTTTGACTGATAAAGACTGAATTGAGTGCCTACCTCTTCAAATGTGCAGACATTGATGAAACACCACAAGGATTACAAATAATCAGGAAACCATGATGCCACCAAAGAAATAATATAAAACAGCAATATTTAATCCTAAAGAAGTGGGGATCAATGAACAGCCTGACAATGCATTCAAAGTCATCATTTTAAAGAAGTTCAATTAGCTATAAGAGAACACAGACAACTAAATGAAATCAGGAACATAATAGGTCAATAAAATTAGAAGTCTGACACAAAGGAGTAAACCATAAAAAGGAAATCAAACTCTGGAGCTAAAAATGCAGTAACTGATCTGAAAACTTCCAAAGAGCTTCAGTAGACTCAGTCAAGTATAAGAATCAATGACCTCAAAGACTGGTTGTTTACTATTGCCTAGTCAGAGGAACAAAAGGAAATAAATGGACAAGAGCCAAGAAAAGCTATGGGAATTGGGGGATACCATCAAGTGAACCACTATATGCATTATGGAAGTACCAGAAGAAGAGAAAAGATCAGAGAGCTTATTTAAAGAAATAATGACAGAAAACTTTCCCAAGTCTGACAATAGAAATAAATGTCCAGATCTATGAAGCCCAAAGTACCCCCAAACAGACTTAAGATATGTTTACCAAGATAAATTATAATCAAATTCCCAACAGTCAAAAATAAAGAATTTGCAGCAAAAGAAAAGCAAACCATCACATACAAAGGAAACTTCATAAGACCATTAGCAGGTTTCTCAGCAGAAATTTTGAAGGCCAAGAGAGTGAGAAGATATGTTCAAAGTGTTGGGGGGAAAAATAACAAAACTTCTCATTAGGAATACTATGCTCAGGATGTCCTTCAGAAAGTAAAGCAAGACAATGACTTTCCTAGGAAAACAAAAACTATGGAATTCATTGTTGTTAACTTACCTTACATGAAATGCTAAGGGGATTTTTTAAATTCAGACAAAATGCTAACTTGAAAACATATGAAAGTATAAAACCCACTATGAAAGCTGAAATATAGTCAAATTCAGATTATCATGCTGTAATGGTAGTAAATAAATAATTTAATTCTAGTATAAAAGTTACAAGATAAAAGCATAAAAAATAATTCTAGATATAATAATTTGGTAATACATATGTAAATGATATAAATTGTGACATCAAGAAAGTATAGGAGAGAAAAGCTAAAATGTAGATTTTTATTCAAAGTTAAGCTGTCATTAACTTAAAATAAGTTGTTGTAGCTATACGATGTTTTATGTAAGATTTCCTTAAGGGAATCTACTTTTCCTCTCCAAGTGCATATACTGGTTTAAGGCATATAGATGATGCTTGAAACAAAATATCCTGGCTGGATGACTGACCAGAAGAGATCTGAACAAGATTTCCAAGTCATTGTCTAAGAGAGGGAACTTTTTCATTCCATGTATGATAGTAGCAGCAGTGATTACAAGTGAAAGTAGAATATTAATTTGATCATATGATAATCTGTTACTACTTGGGGACTATAATGTTCTAACATTCAAGACATTTCCCAGTTAAAATAAAAACATTGGGCCAGTCCAGAGTGCAGTGGTTAAGAGAGCTGGATGGTTCAAGGCTCAGCTTTTGCTGCTTGAGAAACACAGCAGGCATGTGTGCATACACGCCCTAAATCCTGACTTGAGGGAGAAATGGAAATAAAGAGATTGTGTAGCAAGACCATGGCCCATTGTGGAGGTGCTCTTATTTTCTCTCTAGAAAGTACATGCACTCTCTGGCAATTAAAGAAAGAAGAAGAAACATAGAATGGTTAAGTCAGATGGTCAAATCAATAAAAGGAACCTTAGATTTGTACGAGGCAGTTATACACTGTCAGTAAGTATTTGCAACCTAACAACAGCAAAATAGTTCATCCAAAGAAGGTAAGCTGTGGGAAATAGTAAAGGCAAAGTTGCAGAGACCAGTGTTGGTAGTACACACTCCCACCTCTCAAGCACCTGACAAAGGAGCTTCATATAATATTCTAAAACAAAAACCAAGTTTTCTATATGCACGCATGACCCTTAAGAAAGAAACTAATGGAAGCATACTACTTTGTCCAGTAGCTAGATAGTACCAAAGGTAACAGGGCATTGCTAAATAACAACACTTCAGATTTGATGAATCACTCATGCAACTGGTATTAAGTAACAACTGTATAAAAGTTTATTTGGACCAAAGGTACATACAGATCCAAGTGAAAACAAAGCATGTTCATTAATACCTACAAAGACAGTTTTCGGGGGCCAGCCCTGTGGCCTAGTGGTTAAGGGGACTGGATCCCACATGGCCAACCTCAAAATTTAATCCTAGTCTTGGAAGCTTCAGAAACATGCCAGACATGTGTGTGTGCACACCAAAATCCCAACAGGACGGAGAAACGGAGAAGGAATCGTATTGTGACCACATTCCCCTTGGGAGTGTTTTCTCCCTCTCCCTGTCAAACACACATGCCCTGTAGCAAAAATTAAAAAGTTGCCAAGGCAGTTGTGTTTTTTTGTTGTTTGTTTTAAGTTCCTTGAGATCTATGGCATAGTGTAAATGGGAAATTAAAACAAAAGATGAAAAACAGAAGTGGTATTTAAATTTGTCCTAAAATGGTAAGATTTTTGGCAGATAAAAAGGACAGGAGAGTCAAACCTTTCTAACGCTTTTTTCTCCTAAACTAACTGGTTGCTTTTCAGTTATACTCTAGGGATTGCTATAAAAACAAACCCATTGCCACTATGGATCTATAGTTCAAAAGGCAAATCCAGCTGATGGCAGACCAAGGGTGTTACAGTTGCAGAAAGAACAGTGCCCACGTGGGAAGGAAGATACAGCACTGTACAAGAGAATGTCTGGCAGAAGTCAACTAGTTCCATCGGTGTGGCATCAAGGCCTGAACTGAGCAGCCTTCAAAGTCCTGCGATGGGGGAACCAGCAGTTAGCGTAATGGCTATGTCGCTGGACTCCCACGTAGTCGACCGCAGTTCGTGTCCCGGACCCGGTGGCTTAAAACTCACGCCGGGCGCGTGTGCGTGCGTGCCTAAGATCCCGAGAGGAGAATGGAGGAGAAGGGATTGCGGCGTGACCATCCCCCCTGGGGGGTGATTTCTTGCTTTCTGTCTCTATGTCTCTCTCTGTCTGTCTGGCCAGCGCACGCGCCCTACAGTGAAAATCTCTCCAAAAAAAAAAAAAAAAGTCCTGCAATGGAAGGGGAAGGCATTCAAGGCAGGAGGTACAGCACAGGCAGTTCAATGCAGAGGTTGTGCTTCCTTATTTTGTAGCATTAGAAACTGGGCCATCCCATTATTCCTAATAATGTAGGAGAAGCAAAGACAAGAATGTGTTGCTTTTGAAGATAAATCCCCATAGGAAAGCTGCTTTGCTCTGAGTGGGTAGAAACAGACAAAGAGTTGCAAGAAAATGGTCACATCCTCTAACGCTTTTATCTTGTCGCTGCTAGTAACTTTCATAGATAGAGTGCGGAGAGAGAAAATTCTCATGGAAGCTCAGGACTAGGCAGGTACCACATCAGCAATGTCATCTCTTATGACTTTAGTAGCACCACCGCTGAAGAGCTCCCCTGTGAGAGAGTAGACTGCCCCTGACTGATAACAACATTCCAAAACCTATTTCTTCATGTAGAGTCTGTTTTGGGGCTTCTTTCTCCTCAGGCTACCAGCAAGAGAAGAAAAGTTTTTATCGTATTTGAAGCCAAAGGAACATTATGGTTTAAAAATAAGCAAGAAGGGCCAGCTGGTGGTGTGGTGGTTAAGGTGCTGGATCCCATATGGCTAACAGTGTGATTTAAATCCCTACAACTTGAAAAACCTGCCAAGCATAGGTATAGGCATTCCCAAAATCCCAAGACGAGAAGGAAGGGAAGAGGATTAAAGGAGGGGAGTGGTCATCCTCCCTGGGAATGATTTTCTCTGTCTCTCTCCGTCTCTGGTAAGCACGTGTGCCTTATAGCAAACCAAGCCACTGGCAAGGAGCAGGCCTTGCCCAGTCCATCATGGGCTCCTCCAGCTCCTACAAAGAGCATCGAATATTAAACCAAAGTTTCACTCCTGGGAATTCTAAGAAAACAATAATGTAAGAAAAGAATAACCAAATAGAAATCCAATGAATCTAGCAACCACAAATCAAGATTTTTTTTTTAAAGAGAAAAAAATGAAAAAGAAATAAAGATATAAATTTAAAAACACATGTATCTAGAGATAACAAATTTGATCTTCAGGTCTAGTAGACAAAAAAATATATAGTAGAAAATTAACACTAATAATGATGATTTCATAGAGCTCTCTGTGTATATAACTATCCTTAAATGTTTGTGGAACAATATCGTTTGAATACTAGAGTAAAAAAAAAAAAAGTAAAGAGGGCAGGGATGGCCACAATGAAATCCCTCCTCCTCTATTGTCCTCTTGGGATTTTGGACACACATGCACACGCATGCCCAGTGTTTTCTCCAAAGCCGCCAATCCAAGACTCAAACTACAGAGTTGTCGATATGGGATCCAGTGCCTTAACCATCACACCATGAGCTGGCCCCACTGAAATCCTTTTAAGACTTACGGTTTTGAAAACTTAGTAATGTTCCACTTAAATTATGCAATAAACTGAAAATAAGTAAAAGAAACAAAACCAAACAAATATATAAACCACTCAGAAATTGTAACAGAATTCTTAGTTCAGGAAAAAATATATACTGCTCAGGAAAAAAACTACAAAAATAATTACTAAGAATACTATTTAACTCTTACCTGTGTATCAAACCCTATTTTAACTACTTAATCCTCATAATGAAACTATGACGTAAATGCTTACTCTTTCTGTTTCAGGTGAGCAAACGGACTCCGAGGTTAAATAGTTTGCCCACAGTCATGTAGCCAATAGGTGGCAGAGTCAAAGCATGAACCCAGGCAGCCTGGGTCTAAAATCCAAACTCTTAAGCACTACAACATACAACTTCATATAAAACTCACCGGACCAGCCAAAGGCCATTAAGAAAAAAATGCATACCCTTTGTAGCTTTTATTTTTTTTTTTAACTTGCTCTCAGAGAGAGACAGAGGAGACAAAGAAATCAAAAGCCAGAAAGCAATCCTCAGGGGAATGGTCTTGCTGCAATCCCTTCTCCTCCATTCTCCTTACAGGATTTTGGGCACACACACACGTGTCCAGTGTGTTTTCAAACCACTATGTCTGGGATTTGGACCACCAGTTGGCCATGTGGGATTCAGTTGCCTTAACTATCACAGCAGGCTGGTTCAATAGCTTTTTATATTAAGATAAAACGAATTAGTTGACCCAAGATTCCAACATGATGGCAGAAATAGGGAAAAAAAAATGGAAGTGTTATCACCTGCCTGAGAACGTTAGTGTCTATGTGGCGGTGTCGAGGCAGGAAGTACAGACGTGTGCGCATGTGCAGGTGCAGCACAGGACTCAGAAGGATCACATCTAACACTGCCATGAGCATTGCACCCTTTGTATATACTGAGCCAACACTGTTTCTGCAGATATTGAATGGAAATTGAGTTCTAAATAATTGCATCTCTAAAAAAAATAATAATAAAAAATTGCATCTCTAATTATTCTAGTTATAAGCAACTTGCTACATTTCTGTCAATGGAGATTGCTGGGGATGCAGTGGTTAAAAGCCTCCGCAGGGCGCCAGCAGGTGGTGCAGTGGTTAAGGTACTGGACACCAACATGGTTGGCCGCGGATCCAGTGGCTTGAAACTCATGCCTAGCACATGTGCCTGCATGTCTAAAATCAAAAAGGAGGATGGAGGAGAAGGGATTGTGGCATGACCATCCCCCTCCCCCCACATTATGTGTGTGTGTGGTGGGGGAGGGGGGTATGACTTCTCACTTTCTGTCATTCTGTCTCTCCAATGTCTTATAGCAAAGAAAAAAAAAAAATCTCTTAAAAAAGCCTTAGTGGTGGTGTCAGACCTTGACTTAGGTTAAGACTCCACTACCTACTGGTTTTATGACCTTGGTGAAGTTACTCAACCCCGTTTTTCACTTATATAAAATGGGAAAAGCAACAATCACCACCAATTTTACCATCTCCTGGGGTGGTTGGAAGGACTGATTATAAACACTTAGCATAATGCCTGATGCAGAACAGCTTTCTTCTCTCATTCTGATATATACGCTTTGTACACATGCAGCACTGGTAAGTAAGAAACTGCTATTAGCAGACCAAATTGACAAACACTACCCCTCTAAAGTAAGAGAGCTGGCAGAAACAAATGGTTAGAGGAGACCATGAATCTTCAGCTTCTCTATAATAAAGGGCTGGGGTATAGACAAGACCTCTTGGGAAAAAAATGAAAATAAACCGCAAATCTCTAACTAGTGTTAAAAAATAAAAGACACACCTTTCTTAAAAGAGGAATAGGCCAACCCAAAGTATGGTGGTTAAAGTAACTGGATCCCACATGGCTGATCCCATGGTTTGAGGCCTGGACTCAGCAACTTGAGAAAAATGTATATGCCCAAAATTCAGAAAAGAGGGGTATAGGAGAAGGAATTGTGGCATGATCATGCACCATGGGGGGGGGGAATCTCTTTTTCTTTTCCTCTCTCCTTCTCGCTCACTCTCAATAAACACAGAAGCCACTTCTGTCTGGGGGTGATTCGTTCCCACTCACACATGTATGAAAATGACTTTTTCAGCCATAAAGGGAATATATCTCAAAATCCAGCCCCACACAAGGTGGGGTTTGGAATAAATTAAAAGTGATTATGCTGGGTGTGCATTTAAAAAAAAAGTCACCGGAGCAGCATGGTGGTTGGGATACTGGACTCCTGCGTGGCTGATCGTGGCAGCTTGCTTTCTCACTTTCCCTCTCTCTCTGTCTCTCTAGTGAGTGCATGTCTGTATAGCAAATTTTAAAAAGTAATAAAATATTTTTTAAAAGTCACCATGTGGGAGAAGAGCATTATCAAGTGTTTTCATGCATGTCCTTAAACACATACCCTAGACATTGGCTTACTATGAGGACTCTGTTATGTTTAAAAAATATATAAAAGACGTGCTTGAAAACATCTACAGGGAATAGGAAACTATTATAATCCAGCAAATGGTAAAGAGAACAAACAAAAAAATAAATTTTCAAAAATGGTAACAAATTAAGAACTCAGGAAAAGCTAAGAGCAGATTTGGCACTTTTTTTTTTTTTTCAATAAGCTTGCATGCATCTGCTGAAGAGGGACAGAGAAAGTGAGACTCACTCCCCAGTGGAGACAGTCATACTGCAATCCCTTCTCCTCCATTCTCCTCTCAGGATTTTGGGCATGAATGTACACATGCCTGGCGTGGTTTTTAAACCACTGGGTCTGGGGGTTGAACCACACAGTTGACCATTTGGGGTCCAGCCACTCTTAACCACCATCATGCATTGGCTGGCCCATCACAAATTTCTGAATTGAGATAAAAATCAAAAGAAATAAGCCCAAAGAAATAAGCACAAAATGCAGAAGAGCCAGCAGAAGACACTGAGATAAGGTCAAATGTGGAGCGCCCCCCCCCCATCTCCTATTGTGCTCATCTTAAAGATGGCACCTAGTGGAAGCTCACTAAGCGCTCGAAGTTGTAAACAACTTCAAGGAAGTGGTGCGCGAGGAGCGTGGAGAGCACGGGAACATCACATGCAGCCAATCCCTACCCGAGAACTGATTTCCGCACACGTGGACAACGTCCCGATTGGCCAGGGGCCCTTTATAAGGTCCTAGGGTTGGGGAGGAGGGGAGAGCTCCTGTTTTCAGAGCCTGTGGAAATAAAGTGCTGAAGAGAAGACCATCTCCGGAGTCGTCAGTTGCGCGACAAGTGGTGGCCCGTACGGGGAGCCTCCTTGCATCGAGAGCGGCCAGAACTCTAGCACTCCAGGGCAGCCGGCTGATAAAGTATCAGAAGGTAAGAGACACCGTTCATAATTTAAGACCTCGATATAGAGGCAGGGTTATTCACAAGACCTCGGTATAGAGGCAGGTAAAGTTAAAAGACCTCGGGATAGAGGCAGGTAAAGTTAAAAGACCTCGGGATAGAGGCAGGTATTCTTTCTCCTTCTTCTTTGGTGTTTTTTCTCTTTCTTTTCTTCCTCTTTTCGCCCTTTGGCTGCAGGCTGGTCCTAACCAAAATGGGCAACTCTTCCTCTCACCCCCTCTTTCAGGCGCTTAAAGCGCTCTTAAAAA